>NW_010422580.1:120731-140560 GCF_000710305.1 Buceros rhinoceros silvestris
ATGCTGTTTGTGAGAGACGGAGTTTTGGGTTTCTCAAGCAAAAGCAGAGTTAGCAGGTAGGTATAAAACAGAATCACCTCATCAGCCATCCTGCTAGTCCCAGTAAAGCTGATTTCACCTTCATCATGCTCAACCACAAGTCAGCTGTCAACCACACGCTTTTGGCCAGCTTCAGTATTGTGGAAGGTGTAGGAGTGGGGATTTAGCTTCTCAGTCAAGACTCTTCTGAGATTTTATCTTGGTGAAATAAACAACTGTATTTTATTAGTTGTCATGTACATCACAGTGATAATAATGAATTAATGAAGTAAGACTTTGACCTGCTCTGGGTTTGTCATCAGACTTCCCTGTGTGAGGGAGCCTTGAAATGATTTCAACTCTGACATGCACCTGGTTTAAAACAACAGTGAAACCAAATGAATGAAATAGTCAAACTTCTGACTTACTGGGGAGGGAAGCAGTAAATAATGTTGCCTTAGAGCGGTTTCTCCCTTGTCATCCCCTTTCCCTTGCAGTTTGCTGTCACTAATCACCACGAGCCAGAATATACACATTGAAGAATCCTTCAGACAGAGTTGGTGGAACTGCTCATGTGAGTAATTTGCAATGCGCGCTGATGGGGCCATCAGGCCACGTGCTGTTAGAGAACTTACAGCTGAAATGAGTCTGAGCAAGGACTTCTGTTTCTTGTCAGTAAAACACAATGGGTGCAATTCTGGTGCTGTGCTTTTTTTCTTTTTTTTTTTAATAACTTTTTGTTGTCCCTCGCCTTTTTCTTCACACACGCGCACAAAGCACTGCAAGAATGAGGAGCAACAGAAGCTCTCACAAGCAATGCTAATGTGCCGTGTTCCTCTGAGGAACTCCTTTGGGTGATTTAGCAATGTCACTCTGGCTCTCCACATTCCTTTCAAGTCAGGAACCTCATCACTGATAGCAGGTTGAGAAAGGGAGAGCCCAGTTGCAAAGGCAGCAAAAAGGTTGCATCAGTGGCTGGCAACAACAGGAGAGTCTGGTTGTGCCGGTGAGTCAGCCAAACCACTCACTCCACTTGCTTATTCCAGCCACGTACAAGCATGTAAAAGCAGGGAAAATTCCTAGCTCTGATTGCGTGTGAGGAAAGGACCTGCTGATGCTGCCACAGTAAACTCCGTTCACTTAGAAGAGAATCTCATGAAGCGTAATTGCCAAAATCCTGGGATGAAATACTGCTTAACCCGTGACACGTCTTACTCTTTTCACTGGGAGGAAAGTAGTCATTTATGTTTTGGAGGGTTTTTTCCCCCCAAATTTAATTGCCAGCTTTTATGTGTCTGTAATGGAAATAATGGTAGAGAATGTAAGGTCTTCTGTCTGCACTGCTACCTGTACACTTGCATATAAATGGCAGTCCTGTTTCATGGGCTGGAATAATGGCTGAAGAGACATACCAACAGTGCAGTAGCTCTTTTCCTTTGTACCAGATCTAATGGGCCTGCGCTACCAAAAATACCAATTACGCTTTGCTTTTAGACTCGCTCTGTGCAGAGGTCTAGCCCAGGGCAGAGGCCCTGCTTAAATTCTTCCTGCTAAGCCCTCAGACAGGCCTTCCAGGTTCTCCTAGAATAGGTACAGGGATCCAAAGGGTTCTGCATTCTGTTCATAGGCATGTAAATAATATCTTTATGACTCAGGTATGTTTTGAAATATGTACCTGATGGCAGACGATTCTACTTTATTGTGCAGATACTTGTTCTGAACCACACAGCTGGTAAGTCATGAAATATTAATGGCCATGCAAATCTGCCTTTCTGTATCACAAGCTTTTCTGTGTTCCTGACCCCTGACTTCCTTTAATCATCTCCTGGGTGTGTGGTCTGTTACTATTCTGAGATATCTTGTGAACAGGAGCAAAGTAATTACTTGATCCCTGCCTGCTGCAAGAATCTTTTTGAAAAGAAAATGGATAATTTCAGAGACTCATCCTCCTTGCATTAAAATCACTTCCACCTGCTTGCTTCACAAGATTTCTCTTCTGGTGCCCTGAATGCAGACCTACAGTGTTTGGTGTTACTTTCATGACTGTAAAAACAGCATTGTTGGATCTCTGAAGTCATCACCTGTTCCTCCATAGATTAAATACTGTTTCTGGTCAGATGTTTTCTCTCCTCCTCTCCCTCTCCTCCTGATTTTGCTTGAGGCATCCTTATAAATAAGCTACAACTCCAACCACCAGACGTTTTATTGTGATTTCTTACAGGAAGGCCCAAAGATCTTTCACCCAGTAGCTGTAGTCCTTGTTGGTTTTAGGTTTATCTTAACCATCTCCCTAATAATTAGAGGCTGAATTAATGCCTGAAACATGAAGCTTTTTAAGAACCAATGCATGTATTTTCAGCAGAAATCTTCTTTCCTTTCTCAACCTATTCTCTAACATCCCAAATATTAAAAATAATAATATTATCATTGTGAAGAAATATGGAAATGCTTCCTAGCTCCCTGCCAAACATAGGAGAGGTCAGTGGTTTGGTGCCGTGTGAGTCTGAGAACCAAAGGAGAGGCAATTGAGCAATTCAGCTGCAGAGAGAGAACTAATCATGGAAGACCATTTGCTATACAGAAGCTATTTTAGCGAGCCAGCATGATGAAAGTATAGACATGAGCAGGTATTTTTACAAGTGAGCTTGTAGTGACTGCCAAGAGCATAGTGCAACACAAGGGCAATAATGACCACACTGTTTAATACAAGGTTATTAAATGTCCTACAAGTGGTTTCTGATTTCTGGAGCAATTTTGCCCAAGTACAGGAATCAGCAATGCAGCATCAAACCCAGTGCATTTCAAATGGTGGTTTCATATAGGTAAGTAGGTGGAGGGGACTAACTAAGGTCAAAACGTTCATTAGCAGAACAGAGAAAAAGGAACTGAGATATCCCAGGTGTTTGTAATATCCTACTTTGTAATACCTGGGATGAAACAGAAGAACCTTTCTGGGTCTCTGCCATTCAGTGCTCAGTTGGTCTGTGCCATTTCTGAGGATCAGGTGCCAGCTTGGGAGGAATCCACACCCTGAGTTTTAAAGGTGTGAAGATATCTACCGCATCCTTGATTTCAGTCAGCAGTTAGGTGCCTGTATGTGTTTAAGGGCATGGGTGTCTGCCAGCCACCACTTTTCAGACTTACGGTTTTATTTCTACTTTTCTGGCCCTTGCCTCTGCTTTGTAGTTGCCCAAAGTTGTTCTTCATTATTTTTTATTCTTTCACAATTTTCTTGGAGTCCTTTTTTTTTTTTCTCCTCCTGAAATGACCTTGGTCACTTATAGGGTCCTGTGAGAAAGACAATGTTACTCAGTGGCTTAAAACCTGGCAGTGCCTTGTGCAGGGAGCGGGAGCTCCTTGCCCCGTGTGGTGGAAAGCTGACATGCCACCAGCCCGTCAGTGCTGTGGGAGCCACAGAGAAAGCAGGCAAAGCGGAGAAGCCAGAGCATCCCTCCTAGCCCTTCTGCAGCACTGCAGCATCTCACCACAGCGTGACTTACGCGTGTATAAATGATGGTAATGAGTCCAGCTGCAGGTGTGGCCCTCCCTTAGCTTGCAAAGGTGGCAATTGCTGGCTCTGGTTTTGGAAAGAGATGAGTTCTGATCAGGTGAAAGGAGCAGTAAGTAAGCCTGATCTACACAGCTTTGTAACTAAGCTGTGGGTCTCTTTAATGAGCAATTCCAAAAGCAGTGCCCTGCCCATCTCACGGTTCTTCACTTGATACTCAAAGTTAACCTGCAGCCTTGGGGTGCCTCAGGGCCATCTTTTGGGCAGAGGAGACCCTGGGTTTTAATGTAAACTTCACTGGTGGAAAAAATGCTTTTGTAGTATGTATGTATGTATGCCCAAACACTCAGTGTTATTTAGGAAGCTTTCCAAGGATTTTTTTTTCTGTATTTGGCATTTCCCTCTAAAGCTGCAGAATTGATTTTTATTAGAATAACACTTTCTTACCCCTTAACATCAGGATTTCAGTTGCAGATCACTCTTTCTTGTCTTGCATACACAAACTAGAGCTGGTTGGGTTGGTGTGCAGTAACCAGGCAGAGAAGCACATGGAATTGTCTCTGGGGAAGTCCGTGTCCCTGTGTTCCTGGGCACAGCTCCAAGCACACCAGTCCCCTCTGTCCTCTCTGATTTCCACTGTGCCCGCACTGCAGGGCAGGACAGTGCCCATCCTACCACTTCAAAGGCCACTCTGCCACCTTCCACTCTCCTGAGTGTGATGTCCTCAGTGTCCTCACTTGGCTTTAAGCTCCACCTGTTGTACCAGCATATCGAGGATTATGAAAGCTGTTTGCCTCTGGTTTGAATGCAAGGCATGGGCTGGCTTGGCTGCATGCAGAAAACTGTACCACTGGATGTTTTCAGCAGCTTCCCCTGCGTGCATGGTGCTATTTAAAGTGAAAGCACTTTGATTTGGAAAAGGCAAGGATGAAGGTGAAGGCTAATAATGGAAGTTTATAAATGCAGCTGACATTCTAGCACTCCATGTCTTTCAGGCCATCCCTCATTTGCTCTCCTGGTGTTCTCTCCTTTTTTAATGCTCTGTTGTTTTTTCCCCTGTGAGCATAGTGCTGCTGAGAGTAACTGGGATAGCTGAGTTTGATCTGTTTGTGTGCCTACGGGTAGAGTGTGGGTTGTTATTTTAACCCCATAAGTGAAATGATCCATGAAACCTCCATGGTGAACTGTGCTAAAGACAGACTTTCTGTGAACTACACTAAAAATAGTTTCAGGTGTTAAGGACTTCAAGCTCTTATAGCTCACAGCTATTTGAAAAAAAAAAAAACCTTTTATAATTAAGAGCTTTTAATAGACACATACACATAGCACTCCTGCGTGGGTAGATGTTGCTGGCACCAGCAGTGGGATGCCTGACTCTAGTCCTTGCCTGGGCGTCTCAGCTAGGCTCTCTTCCTCATCAGCTGCGGGACATGAGCAGCTCTGAGGACTGTTCATCCTAGAGCTGGAGAAAAGTCTGATACGAACAAGGGAAATTGCTCTCGTCCCTTGTTACCTGCCCTGGCTCCCCATGTAATTGAATCAGTTGGACACAAGCCCATCAGAAAACAAAACCTATGTGAGGTGAATGTGACTAGTGCTGAATCTCTCTTCAAGTGTGTGGCAGGTGAGGTAAACAGTGAGATCCTAGTCTTCTACCACGGCACTGAAAGGGGACTATGTCTCATCTTCTCTCTGAAACTTGTCCGCCCCTCCCACCTCTGCTTTGCAGAGTTGAAATCCATCTGGGAGAGATACAATGGTGTGCACACAAAGTTAGCCTGATTTTCCTGAAGTCTTTGCATTTGTAAAGCTGACCTTCCCCATTGTGGCTCACTTGTCATTCAGGTCTAGGAGGTTCCTACCTTGCAAGAACAGGGGGAACTTCTCTGCCCCAAAAACCTCATCAAAAAGCATTTGCTCAGAGGTAGTGAGAGGCAAAACAGTGGGAGTTCTGCAGCTGAACTTGTATTAGAGGAATTATTTCAAGCAGTCTGTACATTCCTTCTACTTATAATTTATTATTAACAGTCTGAGAGGGAGAAAAATTATTCATTAAACAATCAGCAAGGCATTCATAAAGACATTATTGAGATCAAGTCTCAGGGAAACACATGAGGCTTCACAAATACATTAAGTTTTATCTACCCAGTAAAGTCATTTTACGTAGGAAAGTGAAACTTAATCCAACTGCTCTTCTCTGGAGCTGCTACTCAAGGGGAAACGAATTCAGATCCACCATAATCTGAGTAATAGGTTCAACACCAGCTCCCTCTTATCAGAGGGAAAGGAGAAGTTTCATCTCATAGTTTCTGCAGTCTGCCTCATACTTATCTATTCCCTGGTGGCCAGATGTCAGAGCAGACCAGTTAGAGGAGCCCTCTTCCAGGGGCTGGAAAGCAAAATGTCTCACCATGACACCCTTCTTCCTTCGTCATCACTGCAGATAGTTTGCAGGTGCTCTCTTTCCCAGATGGGAGTTGCCCATACCCAGGCTTGAGAAAAAGTTTTGAAAGAGTGGAATTCCTTCCTTAGCCCAAATCTGTATTCTTGCCCTACTCAGCAACAAGGCAGTAGAGCACTACACAGTCAGACGTGCCCCTCAGAAAGCCCCGACTCTCTCTCTGGTATTGGACATCTGATGTGCTTGCCTCCTAACCGTGCTATGTGGCGGGATGACTTGGTTTTGTCAAGAAGCTGAAGCTCACCAACAGCCTCACTCCTCATGCCCATATTTTGCTTTCTGAACCTCTGTTTGCCTGTGGTGTGCAGTGATGATCCTATATGGGAAATAACTTAAAAAACATCATGAAGGCATTTCTAGGAGCAGCGAAGTCTTCAAAGGAAACTTCTTAGGAAGATGGAAATATGGTGGGAGGGAAAATACAGTCTTTCTCTCATTTCAGATGAACTTCTACTTTCCTTGAAATCCCTGTGAATTTCAAAGCCTTTGATAGTTATGAAACATCAGAGAAGCCTTTATGCTAAGCAAAACCTGTGTGAAAGCAGCACTCCTTCTGATCCCACCAGAGGCTGCTCCATACCCCATTTCTTCTCTTATGTTTGTCATGCCCTCAGCCAATGGCAGTCAATCTGCATTTGTTTGAGTGCTTGTGGCTGTGCTTTTACTGCGCAGTGTAGGGCAATGCTGGAGTGAAACCTTTTACAGGACTTGCCTGCATGGCCAGTGGGCCACCCCAGCTGCTCCCCTGCAGGCCAGCCTAGCTGCTTCCCAGGGATGGCTGCACTCTGTGCCCTAGGATACTGTGCCTGCAGCAGAGCACATGGCACAGCTTGCTTTTACCCCAACCTCCTTTACAGAGTCAACATTAGGCAGAGAAGCCACAGCAAGGGGCTTTCCTAGGAGAGTTATGACGGCACTAGCCATGGTTAGCATTTACAGACAGCCACAGATCACTAGGAATGCTGGGTACTGAAAAGGACAGCATGACCCCCATGAGCTGCGGCAGTTACTCCTGGGTATAGCTGGTGTGATGGGCTGGGGAATTTCTTCCCTGTAGCATAGACAGCAACAGGAGACTATGGAGGGATGCCGTAGAAACTGCAAAGGCTGAAGAGATGGAAAAAGATCCCCACAGGCCCCTCCTGAAAGGAGGCACTGATCTGTGTGAAAGCAGATACAGTCCTCCCACTTCTCACGCCTTGCTTCTCAGTGACTTCCAGCAGCGCTTGTGGGTGTCCTACCATGAACTCCTTCTGGAAATGTTGCTGGAAGAGAACAGCATCTGATCAAGCAAAGAAGAAGAGAGAAGAACCAAGAGCAGGTGTCCCAAGAGTGTGTTTTTCACCTGGACAATGGTTATCCTGTGAAGACTGATGCATTCATGTCTTCTTCATTGAATGGAAGAGGCTGCTGGGGGGGCTGGGCCGTGGGCCAGCTAGGCTGAGTGGAGAAGCTGCAGCCTAACAGGGCAAGCCATGGTTTGGGCATCCTCCAGAGAAAAAGCCTACGGAAGCCAAGCAAACAGCATCAGGGCCCTTGCTGCAAGAAGAACACTGTGGAGGTTTCCCACCACTACAAGCAGACAGCAGGTGAACTACAGTCTGCAGCATGAAGAGCTGCAGGTGTGAGACAGTCATTGTCTAATGGTTGCCATGTCACTGCCAGTTTAGACTTACCTCACTTCTCATGAATGTAGGCTTATTTGTATTCGACCCACTCATCTAACTGATTCTCAACCAGGGGTATCAGATCCATAATTTTGAGAACACACGCAAGGCCTGTTGACACTCTTCTCTTGTCCTTCACTGCGTCTGTTTTCTTGCACTCCCCAGGCTTCCCATCCCAATGTATTTCCCCTACTCCTCCTGCCGCTCCTTTGCACCATGCTGCTTCTCAGGACCCAGTTTGTGTTCTGCCTTGCTCGAGCATGCCTCCTGCCTGTGGCTATAGGTTTTCTCTCCCAACAGGTAGCTCAGTTGTTCTTAAACAAGCTGAAGAAGTATCAGACGGTATTTTGAGTGATGCAATGTGTTCCACAGAAAATGAAGCTTCTACTTTCTGTGGAGTGGTGTTAAGTAAATTCCTCTTGATGTGACCCAAATGCAGTTTTTGAATGTGTGATTGGCACGAAGTATTCAGTGACTTTCTGCTAGGATAAGAAGGATAAGCTGAACTAAGGAGTGTCACAAGTGGAACTCTTTTTTTTTTCGTTTCGTTTTTATTTTAAGCTACCTTGGGATATGCTGCCTTTGAACACAGGTGGTGAGGTCCTGGTAGGTGTGGTACACAGCTATACTCTGATGTCTCAGAGTGGCAAAGAATGTCAAGACTGACATTAATTCAAGACCTTAATGACTTTTTGTTAGATACACCATGGACAGACAATGATATGATTTCAGTTATAGGGACCAAGGCTGGGATATGAATTTGAAACTGAGGCAGAAGGCCAGAAAATAAAGCAACAGCATTGTCCAGTTCTTCACATGACTAATGAACCATCACTTGATAATGGTGATCATCACTGCCAAACACATATTTAAGTACCGCTCCTGTTCCCACACTGCAGTGTTTATCAAGCTGGTCCCCTCCAAAATGGACTCACTTCTGCAGAGCCAGCAAACATGATTTAGTGATTAGCCAAAGGTCATGAAGAGGAGGAAAGAAGAGTATCAACTCAAATTACTCCCTACCCCTTCTGTGGGCAACATGTGATGTTTTTTGACTGTATTGTGTTTGAAACGTGGTGCTCTGATCTCAAGCCGGAGGACAGAAGCAGTGCGGCTACCTAACACAGGTGCAGCTACAGTAGTAGAGCTACCTTCATATCATGCTTCTTGTTACTGAAAGTTTTACCAAAGATTTTTTTTAAAGTCTGTGATAAAAGCATTCAATATCTGAGGCAAGTATGGCAAGGGGAAAGAAAGGGAAATCATGCTGAAATCTGGCAGTATAACAGAGTGGTTTGGAAGACAAATTCTCTAGAAGAAAGAAAGTAATTCAGGAAAGCTTTATTGTAAGTGAAGAAATGAAGATCTGTGGGCTCACCAGAAAGGCTCCAAGTGATCTGATCTGAATGCAGAGAATGCTTTTGCAGCAATAAGCAGCAAGGCAAGGAGGAAAACCCAATGTAATAAAGTGGCAAAGTCCAATACCTGACTTAAGCCCATCTTCTGTCTTTTTCAGAAAAGAGAAATCCAATCAAAGCAAAGCTAAGAGGAAGGAAAATTAGATACAGAAGGTAAAATGTTAGTCACCTTCCCCCTTTGATTTTTGCAAGAGCTGGCAGTTGAAGAGATAAGAGTGGCTAACCAAAAAGTATTTATTAGAGAGGCTTTCCTGAAAACCAGTGGGTCCATTGAGTGTCCAGGGTGGAAAAACAGAACCCTTCAAGGAAAGGTCTTCTAAAGAAGCTGAATGATTTTGGGACATTGATCTTCGTTGCAGACTAAGGCAGAGAGACAGTGAGATGCAACGCCAAGCTACTATTCTTAAGCAATAAAAATCAAGGAACTTGCCCTGCACTAACCAGACAAACCCCACCATCTGACTGCCATCAGCCTTCCTACAGAAAACCTCCTCGCCTCCTATGGGGCTTCTCATTTTTCCCTAAATCTCAAGCAGAGCTTCATTGTCTGATCTGTGTGATAGTTTTTAGATGTTTTGGATTGGAGGTGTGAGTAAAATGTCATGCACCTAGCGCGTCTCTGTATGGGGACTGCTGGACTTTTCACCTGCTGCAGAGCTCTGGGAGAGGGCAGGAACAGCCCCCTTTCCCGTACAGAGATGATTCGCTTTGTCATTACCAGGCAGCGCCTCCAGGACTGGAGATACAGAAAATCACAGAATGATATTTCAGTTGCAGGGAAAAATGAAGCCCTTTGTCTTTAGTCCAATGTGGTCATTTTCCTCCTTCTGATATACAAAAAGGGCTTTCAAAAGCAAGTGGAGCTAACCTGCCTTGGCACCCTTTGAAGCTGGTGGTAAACATCTCTTGACTTCTGTGGGGCAGAGTTAAAGCACAGCTGCTGCTGAAGGAAGAGCTGGTTGAAAGTAGTACTCATCTTGCAACAAGTTTTAAGGGGGTTTGTCCCTTGCTGGGGCAAACATACATGTTTTCAAGCACTTTTATGGGAGAGAGATGTGCATTGTCAAAGTTGAGGGGTTTTTATTTGCACCTTTTTCTCTCTAGATGAAACAGTCTGTCTCCACTGGAAATAATGTCTCATCCATAAAGCCACAGGGATATGTTTCAGCTTTGGCAAGACAATGGATGCAGGCAAATTCTCCCTTCCCATGTCCCCAGACAAAATTTGAGCATAAATAATCTGGCTGATTTCTAGTGCAACCAAAAAGTGGTAATGAGGGAAAAGCTTTCCCTTCACTGAAAACTTCAGTGACCTCATGTCAGGCTGTAAAAAAACTGATTCTGGATTTCACAGTAATGGCCAAATGTGGTAGGTGGTACTCAGAGGAAATGTGGGAGAAGATAGGCTGGTTGGGTTTTTACTGTTTTCGAAATCCCTGTGTAATATTTATCATGTACATGCTTCATAATCCCATAGTAAATACCCACAATTTTCCCATTTCACAAAGTTAAATGCCCTCAAGCCCACTTGCACACAGAAAATTTGATTCAGGTGCAGCCCGCAGAGTTTAGAAAGGTCATTTTCAAGACTAAGGAGAGATAGAGGGTGTTGCTGTTGACTGAAGAAGGGCTGTTTAACACCTGACAATAAACAATGCAAATAACATTAGTTTCACTGCCATCCCTCTGGCCTAGAAGTGCTGTTAAGACAGTTCTTATTAACCACTGCAGTGTCCTCTGTTGTCCTGGCTGGGTTGTGCAATGTTTAGTGGTGCAACTTTTCCACCAGTGCTGGGGATCACACGACCGCTGCAAGTCTTGCCTTTTGTGCACTCACATGCAGTCAGTCCCACCTTCTCATTCCTGTCCCCTGACTGCCCATGTTTTTGAGCAAGCTCAAATTACCTGCAGTCTCTGGGTATATCTCCCTCCCCACTCTCCTGTAAAATCAAGAAGCATCCCCACCTTCCTCATCCCTGTTTCCCTTCTATGAATGCTTAAAGACCTGGGAACTCGACACTGCTGGTGGGATTTCAAAACCCAGCCTGGGCTTGAGTGCCTGATTTGTGCTGAACAGCTGCTGTGTACTGTCAGATCTACACACTACAATGATTTGTACAGCCCATTGCTGAACTAGCTAGGGCCATTTGTTTAAAAAATAAAGAGACAGATAAATTCCACTCTTCCTCTTCTCCTAGCAAGCTGATATCTTGTGCCTCTCTTAAAAATGGCTTGCTCCAGAATGCATTAGAGCTAAATTATCATTTATGTTTGTCACAGGGATTGCTAATGTGTAATGAGATTTTAGAGTTAACGTTTTGTACAAAGCACTTAGCGGAGATGGGATGAAATTGGTTCAGGATTCTGATGTGATGTTTTAATTAAAGATATTTTCCAATCAGGGCCGAGCAAACGACTTGTCAGAAGATTCAGTACCCATCAACCAATATACCAATGCAATACTTGTCTCGCTTTCTGCTTTTGAGTTTTCTTCAGGGAATTGGAGGAGAGACCCTCTCCAAACCTCTCGCGGAAGAGCCTTAGCTGCAGCCCTTACAGGAGAAGAAATATGTATTTGATGCTCTGAAACTTTCACCTGGATGTCAGCGGTCTGGTTCAGTGTAGCCTTATGCTGCCTTGATTTTGATAAACTTGCAACCGCAGGTTGGTGCAGATAGGCTGAAAGCAATGGCAAGCCAGGTCCTGTGAGGTGAGTTCTGAGTTCTTTTCTGCTGTACCAGGATCCTGAGCTCTGATTGCCAGCTCTGCTTGCCTCTCCTGCTCTGCCATTGGGCACAGCAGCAGAGGCAGGAAAATGAGTGATGTAGATCCAAAAAAAGGAGAGGAAGGATTTTCAAAAACTGTACTTGGTAACATCAGCCTGAGTTGTCTCTGGCTTAAACAAATAGGCTTTGGATATGTGATTCAGTGCAAACATCAAATGCATGTTAACAGGCACAGCTTTTATTAAGTGCTGGACAATAAAGGCCATTATTATCAAACTAACACATCGTTTTCTTAGCTACCTCTGGTCCTGGCAGGAAACTTGAACCAAGATCAGGTCTTAAGGTGGGTTATTTGCTATAAAAAAATCACAAAGGTATAACCAAGCATGAAGTGCAGCACATGGGGCTGGTGTGAAGCACAGGCAATGCAAGCCTCTGGCAGTAAACGGACACCGACCTCATAATTTGCTTTGCCCGTCCTACAGCCCTGAGCAGCCAAGCTGGGCACAGCTCTCGAGGTAGAGCAGGGGGGATGCAGAGAAGCAGCTTTCGCTGGGAAGGGTTCAAGAGAGAAGAGTAGCCCTTCCCACTGCTCCTCCACTTATTCTTCTTCAGCCTTCCCCTCCTGCCTCTCCAGCCATCAGATCTCTAAGCAAGGCCCCCCTTTGCTCCCCACTCCCACCTCCCCGGGCAAGGAAGGGCACTGGCCTTGCAGCCTCGGGCAGCCCCTCTGGAGGCTGAGGGAGCTCCATGGATGCAAAACAGCACTGCTGGAGCCCCACCCCACGTGGGTGTGCAGCTGTGGCACAGCAGCATCATTAACTTGGATAATAAGGCCGAACCATAGCAAACCACCCCGGATTTGTACATCTTCATGTTTGTTTTTGCAGTGTTTCTCACGTAAACCCCTTTAGAGCTGTATCGTTGTGAACCTTTCAGTAGTATGAATTGCATCCTGCTTGCTACAATAATGGAAACAAATCCTTTATATGATTATGATTTCAAATAGGTTTTGTTTGTTTGTTTGTTTTTTCTAAGAAGATCAAGAAGAAAGCTTTCATTTTATAAACAGTTTTGATGTTTTAATATATGAGATTTTTCTTGTATTTTTCCTTTCACAGGTTTCCTCGTCTACAGGTTCCGTGACTGTTTGGAAACAGATGAGCAGTAAATGGGGATTTTAATTCCAAAAGTAAATCGTAACATGAGATGTTCGTTTGGTGAATTCTTTAGCTCAGAAGGGAAATTCACCTGAGCTGTGTAAAAGGCTGCTACTGACTACAATAGAGAGGTGAAGGTGAGTTTTACAGAAACAAATCTCACATTTACACCTCTCCTATGTGGTGGATACATGAATATGCTGGATATTGTAACATTTTGTTTGCATAAACCTTGTCTGACATCATGGAATCTCAGGAAATTACAAAGACAGAAGGAGACCAAGCTGCCTATTCAGGTCAGCTCCTCAGTGAAATAGCATCCTACTCCATAAAACATAATACACACCACAACATCACTGTACGTCTCTTGTCCAGATGCCTTGCTTTATCTGCAAGAGCATTGACATACCACTTAGAGTGGTGTTGACCTTTTCAGAGACAGAGAGGTACAAACATGCATGGGGCACCTTTTGCTGCCAACTTCAAATGTTCCAAAATCATGAGTCAGATCTCCCGGACTAGCAAATTCTGAGACTACCTGGAAAAAATGTTCCTGGAAACACAAAACAAATGTGTTTGAGTTCTTCTGTGCCTTGCATTTTATTGAGTTTATGGTTTTGAGCCCTCAAAGGTCACTCAGGTTAAATTTTAAGTCTTTTGTTCTCTACAAGCAATAGAAAATTCTGCTGATGTTCCCATCCACTCAGTTACAGGATTCAGTTACAGACCCTGGGGAATGACGGTAAAGCCTAAGGGAGGCACCTTCATGGTGCTTCTGAGGTACATCCCTGCCGACATGTGCCAAACCATATGACTTAAATTCTGCACAAGGGATTGCTGGGCAAAAAGTGTTAGGAGATACAGGACAGCTGGATTCATGTCCACAGGGACAGTGTTAAATCACCTGAGCTTCCTGCTCACTGCTGCCAGGACATTGAACCAGTTGATAGCTTTCGGTCCCTGTGGTCAGCAATCCCCCGTCTGTGGGAATTGTGGAGCAGAGAAGAAGGGGAGGTCTGGGTTGGTGCCACATCTCTCTGTGTTGCAAGTACACCTTCACCATGACTTTAGGCAGGCAGAAGCATTACCAAACCAGATCAAAGTCTGCAGCAGTCCCAGCGCCTGGGTAATCAGGTTTGGTGTTCGTGAGAGGAATGATTTCACCCCAATATGGGGTTATTTTGGCTTTTACACTTGCAGTTTCATTCAGCCTCTGTAACTGAAAGGTCAGTTCTCCTATTCCTCTGCCATCTGCTCCTGAGAGACCTGTCCCTGCCAACATGCCCTTGACACCACTGGTAGCACCAGCGTAGGCGAGGTAGCAGTACCAGCAGGAAAGTGAGTTAAAGCAGCTGGTCCCAGTGGGTGTACTCATGCTCGGGAGCTGTGCTCTGAGTAGGGCTACCCCACCACCCTAAGTGCTGTCTTAGTGCTTCCTGCAGTGTTAGAGGAGAAAAGGTTGAGAGGGATGTTGCAGGGAGAGCTGTGTGCAAGGATCGTGCTTCCCTGGCACAGGAGAGGCTGAACATGAGGATGCATTCCAGGCATGTGCCGCATGTGGTCCTTGAGCTGTGACTCCTGAGGAGATGGTTTCAGACAGGCTTGATGTGAGGGTTTTAGGCCTGGAATATGAACTGGATTTTCAGTGGGAACCTGCTAGGTACTAAGCACTGCTTGAAATTAGGCCTTAAGCTGTGGGGTAGCCAGTACCATCCACGCTGCTGGGTTGTGGCTCTGCCAGACCCATTCAGACAAGGAGGTTCAACCATATCCCCTCTTCTGGGCTCCCATATTGCATGACGTCTCTGATCCCAAGGTCTTTTGTCTGCATTTTGACCTCTGGTTCAAAGTCTGCATTTGCTGCTTACTCCCAGATTATTTCTCTCATCTGCAATGGCTCTTTTGTTCCAGAAAGCTTTGGTAGATTTGGTTTGAGATGTGTCTCTTTCAGCCCCAGAGCCAGGGCTTTTGAACCCTCCAGGTGTCTGGCCTTGAATCCTGCTCCATGCTGGCATGCCAGAGCTGTTATGGAGGCTGCAGCCATCAACTCCTCAGTGTCACTCTGCTTTAGGGCATTTGGCTGTGCCCTTTGGCAGCCTTCACTTCGCCTTGACACCAGAATTTTGATACAATGATACAATTTGATACAATGTTTCCTGGGAGCATCACTTTGATTCTTCTCTCTACTGTTGCTAAACTTCTTCTATAAAGCAGTGCATTTCCCTAGCCTCTATAGCAGGAGTCATCTTGCTCCAGCCATGGATTCATGGGCAGAAGATGCCGGTGGGATGCCCTGGGTGTAGCAGCTGCTCATACCATTGTGTCTGTTCAGCAAACACAGATGGAAAATGCTGTTGTTTTCCCCTCATTGATCACTGTCCAAACCATCTGAGGCTGATAGAAGAGCCAGACGGGAGCAAAGTTGCTGTTCCCACAGCTTTGAGCTCCCTATCACATCTCAATTTCTTCTGAAGTTACCATGCTGTACTTCAGGCTTGACATTGCAGCTGTGTGACCCCTTGCGACAGGCCTGTTGTGGCTCGGGGGTGGCTGCAGGGACCTGCAGCAAGCAGTTCAGCTCAGGTGTTGGGACACACAGGTTTCTTCAAGCCTAGAGGCCTGTTTGTCCTTTAACTTTTTTTTTTTTAACTTTTCTTTCTTTCCCTGTTGTTGGTGCAGGTGGCTGGAATACTCTCCACTTCTTCTGTTTCAGGAAGATAAAGACATCTGTAAATGTCAATATCTACCAGCCCTGTCCCTCTGCCATTTTTCTTTTGTTGTTTTTTACAAGTGGCTCCCTCTCAAATTTCCGGTGAAATGAATAATGTCAGCTGAGCCCATAAATCACTTTACCTCTGAAGAGGAAGGAAGACACCATAGGCATGGGAATGCCACTGGAAAAGCTGAGGAGGACACAACTGCAATTAGGCTGAACAATTGTAACAACTTCCCCTCGTTCCTCCTCTCCTCCCCTTCTCTGGCAAGGTGCTTCTCCACTGCCCACACAACCTTCCTGAATAGGGTTTCCATCAATGGTCTGCTCCGCTGCTCAAAAGCAGCAAGTCTGTGAAGGGGTATGGTCCTCAGCTTAAGAGGCCTGTCAGTCCCCTGGCATCTCATCAGGTCAGGGTCTTGTTGCTTTATTTAGGCATCTCTCCGGGTAAAGTTCTCCCCCCTCCCCCTTTTCTGCTTTTGCTCATGCTAGAGCATCATTGCCTGTAGTGATGTCAAGATGTCACCTGTTCTGGCAGCAGCTTCAGCTGCATTGATTGAAGGGATCATTGCCTCCAGCCAGCCCCCCTCACCCTTGGTCACAGCCTGGAACACTGCAGCGAGCTGCCACCCCCCCACCCTTCAGAGACTTGGGTATGCTGGACCTCAACCCCATGCCGGGAACCCTGAGGTGTTGGCAGGGTGGTGGATGCAGCCGAGCGAGGGCTCAGGTCTCCCACTGCTGCCGGCTTCTGCCTAGGATCCAACAACCTCTCACTTATGGACACTTTCCTTTGGAAACAGCCCCCGAAACCTGGCTTGGCCACTGTCCTGACAGGTCGCTGCGATGGGAAGATCGCTGCTCTCTGTTTAAACAAGCATCACAGCACAGCAGACAGCTTCTTCTTTCCAGAGCCCTCTGTTTGCACCTGTGCCTAATCACGTCTGCAGGCAGAAGCGCTGAACAGAAGGATGTGCCTGAACAGCTAGACCTTGCTCTCAGAAAGCTGCTTAAACTGCTGGTTTGATCTCTATCACTCCACATAAAACTTCTCTCTGTTTAAAGGCAGCTAAGCTCTTGCTAAGTAAATCCAGCAGGTGCCTTGCTGTTCCTCGCAGCCCATAGGTAACTGACTTTCCTTTTGCCTGCAGTGGTGGGCTTGCTGCTGAGAACTTACTGCACAGGACACCGTGGGGGGCTGCACCAAAACCTTCCCCTCCCCGTTCTTCTCCTCCTCCTCCCCGCTGTGCTTGCCCTGGCAGGGACTCTTGTTTCAGGAGATGTGGGGTTTTTTCTTGTGTGCAAAGCTCCTTCTTTTCAAAACCCGACTGCTAAAGTCGCGACTGCTCACGCGGCAGAGCCCAGCCTGGCTGTGCAGCCAGGAGCGGCTCATTATGAGAAATGGTCTGCCGGCTGCTGCACGCTCACAGCAACATCAACGTGTTTTCTGCAGGAACAACAGAGAAGTGAGGGGAGGCAAGGAGAGATTAGATGTGAGTGGCAGGGTGAAGTTAGGGGGAGTGGAGGTCAGAGGAAGCATTCGTTTGAAAACAAAACCAGAACGTAATGCCATTGCTCCGTGATTTTTCTGAAGTAAAAAGGCAGATAAAACTGGCAGGTTTTAACATGGGCAAGTATCCAGAAACTCCTTCCAATGCTAGTAACTTGTCTGTATCAGTTCTGCCACTCACCTCCCATCACCACTGCTCACTGGGGCATCAGGAGGGTGCCACAGCAGTGCTGGGTCCCTTATTTCTCAGTGTCAGATCACAGATAGAGGTTGCTATTTTTTGAGATTTTGAACAAATTGGAGAAAAATCAGTGGGTCCTTGTCTGGTTGCTGATCAAATCAAAGCCTTGCTTCAGTGTGGGAAGCCTCAGAAAGGGTTTTAAGTAAGTACTGGATATTTGTCACTGACTTTGCAGGCTCCATTGCTTTTACCCCTCATCTTTCTCACTTGCTCATGCTGTGCGTGCAGACACAGGGAGGGATGATAATGGACTTGCAGTTGTACTTGCTGTTCCCATAACAAACGGCAGGATCCTCACATAAATTGTTTGAACATGTAGCACTGCTCTTATTTCTTAATGATAAGGGCTTAGGAGCTGCCCTTCCCCAAAACGAAAGAAATGAAGCAAATGTTATCTCTTTGTTTTAAAAAAATGATTCCTGCAACTGCAACAACAAAAAGCCATTAAGATGATCCTTGGAGGTCTTGCAAGCTTTTATGGGGGAGATTTTCCACGCACCAAGTCTGGCTTTGCTCCCATTCCATCTCCCTCTTCCCAGTCCACATGGCTCAAGCTTTCTAGGGCAGCTTAAACTCCTAGATACAGCTGGGCTGAACAAGCTTGCACTGGAGGACCTGTCAGAGGTCAGGCCTGGATGGAGAAGTAACTCCTTTGGATACCGTGTCTAAAGCCGAGTGTTCTAGATCTTGCTGCAGTCCCAAGTGCATCTATCATCAATAATAAATGTATACTCAGTGTTTACACAGGTTTCTTGTTTATCATGAAATATTTATTTCAACGATCTGCATTTGCTGTTAAGCCCAACTGTAGTGTCTCTTCCTTATGCTGAAGAAATAGAATTTCACCATAACTTTCTGGCTCTACAGCACGGATCTATTAGGTGGCTGGTGCCAGGCTCGTGACAAGCCATGGTGAGCTGCCTGCTGACTTTTGCCTGGACCAGTGAACACCATATGGGTACGTTTAGACTTGAATATTGCCGAGTCTAAAGAAATAAACCCCTCCTTTATCATTAATTTAATAGAGCTGTATTTTTTGAAGCAGTAGGAAGAAATTAAAAACAAAATCACTTTGAGCAACATAGACAGACACACTTGTATGCACACACACATGGCTTTGCACTGATGAGTCTGAAGTAAGAAAACCTATGATGTCGCTTTACTGCCATCCCAAGACAGAGCTCGAGCCCTTGGAGCTGCTTTCACAATCTCTGGAACAGGAGGCCTGGAAACTTAACCCATTTGATTTCTGCAGAGCACTCCTAGCTTAAACATGCTTATGTAGGTTAATGCATGCACCCATTAACTTTCCCAGTGTCAGCTGCAGTTAGTGTAGCTGCTTAATGCCCTGCTGGGAGGAAGATGGATGGGCTCCTCCAGATGCCACCTTGATGCTGCTTTTTTTAGTTCAGCCCTGGGGAATGCAGATCCTAGATGGCTCTCTTGGAGCTGTGTGTGGCCATGCAAAGCAATCCATAGATATGCTTTCTCACCTTAGATTTCCAATTTAACAACACCCCATGCTATTCTGAGGTGTATTAAGTGGAAATAATTTCTTTCCCAGAGTAGGTAAACATAACATGTCACAGGTGGGGAAAAAGAGCCACTGAGGGCTTCAGTGATAGGGGCTGAGCCAGCTGGAAAGGTGTGAATTGGCTGACCAGTTATTGGCTGCCAGTCAGCCCCTAAATTGTTTTGGATGGAAGAGATCTTTAAGATCACCAAGCCCAATTCATAAGACCATGGCTGAAATGTAGAACAGACACAGGATGGTGCACGGAATGGAGACAGGTAAAAAGAAAGAGAGTGATGCATGAATAAGAAGAATGAGGCATGTGAAGGCAAAGTCCTCTCTGTCACCAGAGGCCTCACGAATTAACTGAATGGTTTCTAATAAGAGTGACTTCCTTCAATGTGTTCTGTGTCAGGTATTTAGCACTGCTGTGTTGTAGCAGTGTGTTTCCCCAAGTTACAAGACTGTAAGGAGATAGTCAGCATCAATGTACTTACATGTCATAGAAAGCAGGTGCATTTACTTAGCTCTTTGGGTGGCAAAAAGTGGGAGCATTTTATATTGTCCAAGCAGGAGTTAATGTATTTTTCACTGTCTTCTTTCAGTTGTATCACAAAATTGGTCTATGCAAGGAAGAGTGGGGGGAGGAAGGAAGTGAGACATCTAGAGCCAGTGCAGACAGAAGGCATGACTGAGTGATAAAGAGTGAAAGACGCTGACGAGTCTCAGGCCACACACGAAGGGCTGGCTGCCCTTCCTGACCTCCCCCAACCATGGAGAAAGACAGACCTTGACTGGGCTGCAGCTGGAAGGGAGCACACTTTTTTCTGCTCATGTCTGTGTGCAAGTACCATAAAAATGTGGGGTTAGTGCCATCTTTCAGAAGAAATCTCC
>NW_010422580.1:140740-142121 GCF_000710305.1 Buceros rhinoceros silvestris
GAGTGCTGTGTTCCCACCATTGAGCTAGACAGTTGTGTGGAAAGTCTTCCAGATGCTGGACACCTGCTGCTAGAGCAGCTCTGCCTCCCCTGCTCAAGAAGCCAGGAGGTGTGAACCATGGGGCTTTTGTGGGCTGAAAGTGCTTCCAAAACTAAGCAAATTTTGCTGTGCTGAGATGTTGCTACCTTGTAAGATTCTTATTGACAATTATCCTGAATTAAAAAGAAAAGGTTACTGGCTTCAGTGCAGGGTTCCTCAGTACAGCCAGAGCTGTTTTGGTGGTGAGGAGGAAGGGAGAGTGGTGCTGCAACCTGACCCAGACCTCAGTCCTGCTGCTTAACCTATGTCTGTAGCAAGGAGAGGGTAGAGCAGCACTGCTTGCCAGTGCTGCACTGGATGTCTTCAGGGTCTCAGCACAGTGCTGCCCTGTACCTAGCCCCTGTGCAGCCCAGGAAAGGACTTGCTGTGGCCTGAGGACATCCAATTGTGCTGGCCAGACCAGACAAAGTGGCTTCTCAGTGTACTCAGTTTGGATCTAAGCCCTTCAAAGCAGCTGCAGTGAGGTGGAGGATCTGGCTGTGCTGGCCTGGACTTGGGGTGGTGCTGGGCTGCTGTGCTGTGTTTTCTTGCACACGCAGCCTCAGTTGTGACTTGGGGCTGCCCCGTTTTGGCAGGCAGGTGGTATGGGAAGGAGAAAAGCCCAGTGGGTCTTTCTGAGCGGGCCTCTCTTGCCTGCACTGACTCACAGGGCTTCGCGCTGGATGTCTGGCGGGGAGCCTGTTGCCATGTAGGAGAGAAGTAGTCATCCTCATGTGCCTGTGCCTCCGTGGTGTTTGCACAACCATCTCATACCCAGGCTGGGGGAGGTGAAGGCTGGACCAACGTGCCTGGACAAAGTTGTGGCATCCTGAGCTTTTGGCTGTGCTGCCGGGGGAGCTGCTCTGTGCTGTCCTCTTGAGGCAGTTTCCATTGCCTAACTGGAGTTGCTGGGGATTGCTTATGTTGTCCAGAAGAGCATGAAGTGGTGTGACGACACCTGTCACTTGTGTCTGGTCTTTCCTCTTCTCCCTGAAGGAAGTCTGGACAGAAGAGTACCCGGGTTTGTCATCCCACAGAGAAGCACGTGCAGACGTGTGAGTGCGCCCTTGATGGCACATGCTTAGAGAAGACACAATCACAGCTGAGCCCTTTGCATGGAAAGGGGAAAACATGAAGCAGCCCCTCTCTGCAGGCTGAGCTCGGCCTTGGAGGCAGCCCTGACCTCATCATGTTTCTCTGGGCTCTGCAGCCAGTGAGCACAAACATGGGGGATGTGAGGACACCCGGCACAGGCCAGCATTTGTTTGGTTTGCACGGTGGATTTTGCTGTTTTCTAAGAGCA
>NW_010422580.1:142232-147108 GCF_000710305.1 Buceros rhinoceros silvestris
CCTGCTTGTCCATCTCCTCAAGCACAGCTGCACCTCTCTGTCCCAGCCCCAGCTGCCACAGCTTAGCTTTGCCTCTAAACACATTCTTCTGCTGGGTGCAGTGCCTCTGTACTCTTGGATGGAAATTGGCTTTTAGCTGCCTCTGCTTCCCTCTGCATCTTTAATCCTCTGAATTTTCTATAACCTAAAATAAACCAGTAACAAATCTGGGATGCAATTCTCCAGCCAAGGGGACAAATATGGATCTGTGGTGTTTTGCACCTACTGTAATTTCTGCAGCAGTCCATCTTACTTTTTTTTTTGTTGTTACACAGAAGAGTTGTGAAAAATTATTCTTATGTCAGTAATATCCAAAGGTGAAAAGAAAACCTGCCAGAAGAGACCTTAAAAGTCTGACATATTATCATTCAGAGGAGAATTTTCAGCAGAGTTATGCTGGAATTTTTCCAATAAATAAATTCTACAGACTTTTAAGGGAAAGCTTTTAGATTAATGGAAATATTACTTAAATTGAAATTCATCCCATTAAGCCATCAATTCCATTGTCATTGCAGCATCATGTGTTTAATGTTAATGACATGCACAACTAAAAAGGATGAAACCTATTTGTTTTATTGTGCCAAAAGCTGAGTACAGTCTGTTGTGGGAAGTTAAATAAAAGCCAGAGTGGGCACAAGGCAGGATCAGCATAGACGTGGTTAAAATGCACTTGCAGAAGGTATATTGCATAGAACTGTGTATGGAAATGCTAAGAAACACTTTTTGGCTTGATTTTTTTTCAATGTACTGGGGTTTTTTTTGTTTGGTTGGTTTGGTTGGGGTTTTTTTGTTTTGTTTTTTGTCTCTTAGTGACTTCAGGAGGAGCCTTCTGCAGCTTCCAGGCTCTGTCCCTTTGTTCTTTGTTTTTGGAGCCTCACACAGAGGAGAGTGGATCCCAGACTCCAGCTAGGACACATCCCAGGCTTGCACCAAGGAAACAGTAGGCAGCTTGTAGAGCAGCTGCCTCATTCATACCACGTCTTGAGCTATCTGCGTCCAAGATGAGCTCTCACAAGGAAGGGTTTGTGCCACCTGCATCAGGACCTTCTGTTTCCAACCAGGCTGGATGACCCGAGTGACAGCTCTCTAGGCCTTTTGGAGCTTCTGCTCTCCATCCTAGCAAGGTGACTGGAGGGACAGGTGAGTGAGCAAAGGGGAAAGCTAACTGGCTTCTACCTCCTCTGCCTTTTGGTATTACTTATGGTGGATTGGGAGGGTGGCAGGCAGCAGAGAAGGTTTCTACATTTTCTGGTGTGCCACTTGTCAGCAGGTGACAGGACTCTTGCTTGGGATGGATCTTGCTTGGCTCATCTTTCACTGCAGGGCTTTTCATCTTGAGCCACCCACTGTGGTGAAGGTGTGTGTCTTTGGAGGTCATGCCAGGTGTAGGGTCTGCTGCTGGTGCCCTAGGATGACAGAAGCAGCCTAGGGATGAGGTGGGTCTCTAGCAGATGGGAAGAAGTATGTGACTATTGGAAAGGGTTGCTCCTAGTAACAGAGCTCTGGGAAGCAAAGATAGGTTAGCCTAGCCTGTGTGAGAGCTGCTACATCACAGCCACAGGTTCTGTGTTGCATCCCCACTCCTGAGAGTCTGCTTGGGGTTCCCATAACAGCTGTTGTGTTGCAGCACTGGGGCGCCTTTCCCATGTTCACAGAATTGTTTTGATGGGGAGAGACTTCTATGATCATTGAGTCCAACTGTTAACTCAGCACTGCCAGGTCACCACTAAACCATGTCCCTCAGCACCACATCTACACATCTTTTAAAAACATCCAGAGATGGGGACTCCACCACTTTCCTGGCAGCCTGTTCCAATGCTTGACAACCCTTTCTGTACAAGACATTTTTCCTAATATCCAACCTAAACCTCCCCTCGCATAGCTTTAGCCTGTTTCCTCTTGTCCCGTTCCTTGTTACTTGCGAGAAGAGACCGACCCCCACCTCGCTACAACATCTTTTCCGGGAGCTGTAGAGAGCAATCAGGTCTCCCCTCAGTCTCCTTTTCTCCAGGCTAAACAACCTCAGTTCCCTCAGCCAATTCTAATGGGATTTGCTCTCTAGACCCTTCAACAGCTTCATTGCCCTTCTCTGGACATGCTCCAGCACCTCAATGTCTTTCTTGAAGGCAGGGACCCAAAACTGGACACAGTATTCAAAGTGCAGTCTCACCAGTGCTGAGTACAGGGGGACAATCACTTCCCCGTTCCTGCTGGCCACACTGTTGCTGATACAGCCAGGATGCTGTTGGCCTTCTTGGCCACCTGGGCACACTGCTGGCTCATGTTCAGTTGGCTGTTGACCAGCGATCCCAGGTCCTTTTCTGCTGGGCAGTTTTCCAGCCACTCTTCTCCAAGCCTGTAGCGTTGCAGGAGGTTGTTGTGACCCAAGTGTAGGACCTGGTACTTGGCCTTGTTGAACTTCATACCATACCATTGACCTCATCCCATTGATCCGCCCTGTCTCGATCCCTCTGTAGAGCCTCCCTTCCTTCAAGCCACCTAACTTGTCTTCTGCAAACTTAATGAAAGTGCACTTGATCCCTTCCTCCAGATTATTGATAAGGATGTTAAAGAGAACTGGCTCCAATACTGAGTCCTGGGGAACACCACTAGTGAATAGCCACCGACTGTTGCTTTGGAGTAACTGACTGTCCTTCTGGCATACAGGAGCAGATAACGCTGGGGATTTTCCCTGAATTTTTCCTGGAAAGTAGGTGGGCTGCCAGATTCCAGCATTTAAGGCACCACTTATAAACAAAACCTCCACCAAGTCCAAGTCTGAGGGCTTTGCACAGGCTTCAGAAGAATTTCAAGGCAGCATCTAAATGTGCCTAACTGCAATGAACCTACTTAGTGACTTAGTTCAGACTTCGGTTCGTAGACTGAAGCACACATTCAACAGAGTAAGCCAGCACGGAGATCGAAAAGTAAGAGGGATCATTGCCCATTGGTATCTTCCGTACTCATGTCAACACCTATTGTCAGGATAGCTCCAGTAACAGCAATCTACACAACAGCTATCTCCCATCTTTCAGAAGACAAACCAGCCACTGATACTGTGGCCACTGTTCTGTTACTGCGTACATAAGAGCTGCATCTCAAGAAATGTTCCATCCACCTTTGTGGAAATCAGCAAGCAGGTTTATCTGGCTCTCAGGGAACGTTCTCCTTACTGCATTTGTCCCTTACTGAGGGCGAAAGGGTCTTAGGGCAGGGGGGCCACTTCCCAGTGCAAGGCTGCATGCATTGCATTGCTAGGCCTTAGCATCCCCCAAACCTGGGAAAGTTTGACCTGGAGCTTGTTCTGTTTTCCTGACTTCTCAGTCTGTGCAGCAACATGTTGGGAAAAGTACTGGGTTAGATTTAATGCCCCTCTGGGTTCTGGAGAATGTTTGTAGCAAATAGAGAAATGACTCAGTTTGAAGCTTGAGGTGGCTTTAAGTGAACAGAAAACCCACGTAGGTCACTAGTTCATCCCTGCATTTCTCATGCCGTCTTCTCCGGCTTTGCTGTGCTTTTTTTGCAGAGACTAAGAATACCTTCCAGGCCAAGTTCCAAGGTCAAGCCATCCATTTGGCCGTCTCATCTATATGAATTAACTGTCTTCAGCAGAAATTCGAAACAGTGCAAATGCGTCATTGTTAGAGCATGTTTTGAGAACAGCTTCAGGAGCACCAAACATATCGTTACTTGTGCAGGGGCAGGGTTCCCAGACACTTCACTGCAATTGCTATTTAATCTCAGTTACCACATTGGCTTGCCGGTCTCTCTTTTGTTTCCAGGTTACTCCTTTGCCACAGAACAAGTATTTATGAAAATAAATTGGATTCTCTTGAGTGTTCCTTGCTTGTGGACAGTAAAAGAGAGGTTCACAGCGAATCTGACTGCTGTTAGTTGTCACAGCTACTTTTCTGCAGCTCAGTTTCTCAGCCTCCTGAGGTAGGAGTGGGCTTTCGCTCAGGGGCACCAGAGTTCATGTCCAGTAGATTTTTTTCCTTTTTTTTTTTTTACCTCTAGCTAAAGGTCCTTCTCCACATTCTCATGAAATTGTTCTTGCTTTCATCTTTCCTTTCTGCTCCCCTTGGGCCCTCAGTCTTAGTTCAAAGGTGCCTTGTGCCAGCAGACTTCTTCACACCTGGTGCAACCCAGGGACAATTCACTCTCAGGGAAAGAATGGGCAGTTTGTGCCTTCCCATCATCACCAAGGGCTTCCTGCGATGGAAAATGGCTCCAGGTTTCCGAGGCTCCCTTCTCTCACAACAAATTTAGCCTGTGGACAGATGTACAATCAGCACATCTCTGTTTGTCTTGGCTGTGAGCCCTCTGCAGCCAGTATTGTTGTCTTTGGGAAACCAGTAAGTTGCTTTGTATTACGCTCCACTTCCTCGCACTTGGACTGTCTGCTTTGCAGAACCCTATATTCTTAGTGCAGTTCCAGGGTGAGATGAGTCCATTCCTTTTTAGTTTTCTCCGTATGGCCCCACGTTTTTGGCTGTGGTTGCCATTTGCCACATTCCTAGCCAAAGGCCTGCTTGTAGGCCTGTTTCAGCACACACAGACTGTTTCTCATTTGAGAAATGGGCATGGCAATTCTTCCATCTCTCCTAGAGGCATTCTGAAGAAATGGTGTTATCCTAACCTCTGCTCTGTATGATTAGTATATGTGATTACTGGTTGTCAACCAGGTAGACGTATGTAGCAAGGCAGTGTAGGATATTATAACAGCCCTTCTAGCTATGGGACAACTTGTCATTAACAAATGCTCCGTGGTAACTTTGAGAGCAGGAGCATACCTTACACTTTCCTGGTTCACCAGGACTGCCCGTACTGCTTGAGA
>NW_010422580.1:147252-151143 GCF_000710305.1 Buceros rhinoceros silvestris
GGAAAGAGTCCGGACTCCATCCAGTACATCTGTGCAGCAGTCACTTGTAATTGTTGCTGATCCAATGAGAGTAATAAGTAGGTATGGACCCCTGCATGGATTTATTTGTCTGAGGAGATACCACTGGCAGAGATAAAGCAAGGGACAATATTTACCAGAAATAAATGTTGACATTTATGGAATCCTAGAGTGTGAGTTCACATCTATTTTGAATGTTTTCATGAGAGCTACCTGCAAAGCCTCATTACGGGTATATTTCCTAAAGAGTAATAAGTATTTCTTTTAAGCTAATACTCTAAAGTGTTAGATTAAATTAAAGGTTCATGTAAAAACTACTTTTTTTCTCCTGAAAGGTGAGTAAAATTATTCACTTAAACTGCTGCAGTTCATCATAATGTGTTTATCTGCATGTGTAATTTTGTTATCTGGTGTTACTTCAAACTCAGTATTATTTATGTCTGATGAGTAATGATCAGCTTGGGCCCTGGTCCTTTACATTAATCTCATAAATTAATTTCACTGGATAAAACCTTGCCCCCATTGATACTGACAGCAAAACTGTCACGGTCATCATTGGGGCCAGTGGTTCATCTGCTACTCATATGCCTAAACACACATCTAAGGGTTTGCAGAGTCCACATTTTACTGACATGCTGTGTGCCAGGAGCTCTCCTCATGTTCAGCCAACAACTCTTATCCTCCAATATAGTGATGAGGAGACTTCAGGGGAACAAGTCTGTTGAGAAAAATTAAAGACCTGTTACAAAAATCCTGGCCTGCTTTTCACCTTCCAATAACTGAACAGGTTAAAGCGCTGAAATCTAGGCTGCCCATGCCATTTGCATATGGTGGTTACTCAGGGCCAGTGTTTCCCTGTGCAGTCAGGCAGGGATTGATTTTTGTTTGTATAGGTCTCTCTCACAGCAACAGAGGAAGATGTTATAAACATGGGAAAATCTGATACGGAAGAGCTGGCAAGGGAAAATATTCAGTCTTTTAGGACTAATATATATGCATGCATTTAATGAATAGTATATTACGTAGCACAGAAAAAATATATTGAAACGTACCAGAATGGTGAAGTGAAGCTTTGGGCTATGGATGGATGGTGTTTCCTGACTGAATAAATGATGCTTTGTGGTTGGCTTGGGTTTATTTTATCTCTTTATTTTTCATTTGCACTATTCAGCAGGGGGTTTGGGGTTTTCTGGACTCTGCAGAGGATCACTCATTTTCTCCCCGTGGCATTCTCAATAGAGCATTTTCATCCTGTGCATATTCACAGCTGACTGGGTGCACTGAAGTACTCTTATTATTTTTGCTTCCTGAGAAACTTAGTTGTAGATAGGAAGATAAAAGAAGAAGGTCAGCTAACTGGGCAGTTCCCTATAGGGAAATCAGGGACCTTGCTTCTGTTGCAATTGCTTAGAGCTTCATGACGTTAGTCTTTCCCACCTGATAAGTTAGAAAAGGCCAGATAGAAAAGGTCATGGTTAGTTTTTACAGAAATGGGAAAATGGTTGTGGTGGTGTTGTTGTTGTTTTTTTAATGCAGGGTGGGCTTCTTTACAAAAATGTCCAAATTCTGATCACAGCCAGAACCAAAGTACAAATGACAGTGTCTCTGCACCCAGCTTTCTGCCAACACTAACATAAAATGCCTTTTTGTGTGTGTGTCTGTCCTGGGCATAAATTCCCAGTTCTTGTTTCTTTTTTTTTTTATGTTCTCTGCTTCCACCGCCTAATGCCACTTTGCTGCGGACACAAAGAGATAACCAGATAAACTCTCCCCTTTGCACCTGCATTTACTGGCCTGCATTTAGGGTGAAAGCAGGGAAGAGTCCTTTGCAAGGACTGTGTTTGAAGAACAGTAACTGTGACCGAACAGCAAGTGTCTCCTCACACAAAGTGGAGATCATTTTCCCTCCACTTCCAACAGTACCTGGCTACTCTGCAAGTTAGTCTCTGGATGCCTGAAGATGAGCACCCAGAAAATTAGGTACAGACAGTGGCAGTGCGTGACAAATTTAGATGTGAAGCAATCTGTCACAGCTAGGGGTGATACCCATTGCCGAACTCACAGACAAGAAATATTCATTGACATTAGTGGGAGCACAGTGGGGGCCCAGTTTGTCCAAGACACTTTATTAAATGACCTGTAACTCAAAAAGTCTTGGATGAAATTTATTATTCTGCATCCAGCAGATACATTTGCAGTGACATTTAGCTCAAGACAAACTCTGAAGAAGTGATAAGCTAGTGAAAAGCAGGGGACGACAAAAAAAGAATACATTAAATATAGGTAATTTTATTAATGATTTTTTTAGTCTAAATACCTGTGAGTATTTTTGTTCCAATCCCACAGAAACAGCCCCCTATGGCAGATCTCCCAGAGTCTCCAAAACAAACCAGGCACTAGGGAGATTTTATCACGGGAACAGTTTTTGTTATTAAGTGAATTTCCCTCTTTTTTCTCATCATAGATATAGGTCCTTAGCTGACCTGTCAGAGTCTGTTGATCTGTTGATGGTGGTAGGCAAGAATATTGCCTCCTCTGCTATCTCCAGGTGCATGTCTGTGTTGACATGTATATGAAATGGCTTCGTCAAACACTGTTCCATTGCTTTTTCAGTTTGGGAATTAAAATGGAAAGTACATTCATTCCTCAGTATAGAAAGAAAAATGGAAATTTTATTTTAAAATATTTAAAGTGGTTAAAATAGCAATCAGCACGAAGCGAGTTTGGTCCATTTTTCAAATGCAGCCGCGCAATGGGAGGTGAATTACTGGCAGCCATACTTGGATCTAGTCTCCCTGCACATTTTGCTGAGATTTTGTGGCTCTTTCATTCACTTATGGTAATGCATCAAATTATGCTTTAAGAAAATTAGAAATGAAGACAAGAGATGCTGCTTGTTTAAAAGTGTTACGCATAAATGCAGTGACTTTTAATTTTGAGTAATGCCAGAGATTGATAATACAGTCTAGAAGGAAATAAAATGCTGGCGTATCCCCTGGAGGCTCTTCTTCCATTGATAAATACCCTTTCTGCCACAGATATGTGCATCTTTGTCCAGCTGTGTGCTGTAGTACAGAACCATAATTTTATTCTTTGGGCAGTTTAAAGTCCTGAATGTACAGGCCAGTAATTTGTTATATTCAGTGGCCTAATAGAGATTTCTGAACGTTAAGTGGACATATCAGGACAGGGCAAAGAGATTTGGATACTCTGATGATTGAAATCAGCACGTATAGGAGCACTTAGCAGCATTTTGGTGGGCTTTTTTTTTTTCCTAGCCTGAATCTAGAGGCTTCAGATGTGTATATAAGTAATAACTAAGATATCATTTCATAACTGCAAATGGCAACCCTGCAAGGATTCTACTGCACTTTTGGCAAATGATGTTTTCTCCAAAAGCAGTTGTTTAGAAAAATTGTGAATTATTTAACTTGTGCTTCTACAAACAAAAGACACTGAATTTTTTTTTATGTTTTTTTGGGTGTTTTACTTAGAAACCTGGTGTGTTTGGTTTTTGTTTTTTTGGGGTGGGGGGTGGTTTGGTGATATTCTTCCTTAAACCACAATACTCACTTTGGTAAGTTTGACTCACTTGACAAGTTTTCTGCAATACCCTTCAGGGAAATGGTGGCTAGAAGGAGTCTGTGAAAGTACCCAGGGCTGTGAGTGTTTTTCTTATTTGCTGGGCCTGCTTGTCATGAGGCGTGAGGGCAACAAGGGAGTTTTCTTTTTCCTGGTCTCTCTGCTTATGGGCACTTTGAGAGTGCAGGCAGGAGTGCCACTGAGGCAGTGCAAAACCCCGTTGCACAAGGACCGAATCTGTCTATCCCCATACAAAGACGTGCCCTCAAATGCCTTGGGTCAGCTTTTTTT
>NW_010422581.1:0-31021 GCF_000710305.1 Buceros rhinoceros silvestris
CCCTGAGGTCCGGGACCCCGGGGGAGTTGGTGCTCCTGGGAGCAGCGGGTCATGCAGTGGGGGCTCTCCCCTCGGATCGCGATGCTGAGGTGACCTCCCGGACTCCCCTCGGAGCAGGACGCCACCCGGGTGTGTCTCCCGGACTGGAGTGCCCCTCACCTGGCGCGGGTGAGTGACCCTTTTGGTCCCCTTCAGTGGGAGATTGTCCTGTGTGTGAGTGAGGGTTTATCTTCCTCAGAGAGCGTGCTTTGCAGCTCAGGGATCTGTTGTGCAGTGATACTTTCTCGACTGACATCCTCCCGGGCAGGAATTCTGGCCGGTCGGGTGCCGCGCACCTTGGCTTGCGGTACGTCCTCTGCGAGGTTCCCAATCGCTGCTGCTGCCGTCGGGTTTGCGGGCGTCTCCGCGGCAGATGGCGAAGCTGGGCTGTACCTCCTGTCTGTGCCGGGATGTGACATCTGGCTCGGCGCTTTCCTTGTGTCTCACAGCACGGAGCAAGTCAGCTCAGAGGTTGTAAGGTCTCTGATGTCTAGTTGTGGTTCTGCTCCCCCCCACCCCACTGCTGACATGCCACCCTGGGGCATCACAGCTGCTCTTCCCACCAGCACCTAGTTCTTGATAGTGCTTAATGAGATACAGACAATATTCAAAATGTCTTGCTTATTTTATTGCGTATTTGTGATGTAGAGCAAACATTTACATGTTATGTTTTCGACAGATTCTGACTTAAAGCTTGTTCAGTATTTAATAGGACTAAGTGTGGTTGAGAAGCACAGTTTTAGTGGTATTTGATACGGTATCAGAATGGTAGTTGCTTATGGGCAGCTGTCTTCTACCAGAGGATAACTGGTTAATCACACTGTAACTGCCTGGTCAGGGCAGGGATTGCTATATGTAACATAAAATGATGAAACATTAATGTACGGTTAGTAATGCAATCGGATTCTCTGCTGTAAGCTAGAAATGGAGGAGGCAGAGAAAGGTGGAAAGGTCAGCACTGAATACAAAATATGGTGAGAGAATTAACTGCTTTCCTTGAGTAGCTGAGCTTGCACTTTGAGTATTAAAGTTTTGACAGAAAGCCTGGTTTTGCTTACCGGAGGTGCACTTCCCAAACGCTGGGAGAATGCCTGGACTGACCTCAATCTGGGGGATGTTGTTACATTTTCACATGAATCAAAATGCTCAGGCAGTTCTTCAGGATGGGATTTGTACAGGCGATTGCCTTCTATATGGTAACAAACCGTGAGAACAACGACGTGGTGCTTAGACTGGGCAGAGGGGAGGGATGATCCTCTACATGTTTTTCCTTTGGCTTGGGAAAAATGCTTAAATTTTCTTGAGTTTCTGAGTCTACTTCTCCAGGTCTACAGATGTTCACAGACCCTTAGGACACTCGAAGCAGACTTTCTCTCTATTGACGCTAAATGAGGGTTTTGTAAAGTTTAGCACATTCTTTGGATAGACCTGGCAGAATATTTTGTGTCCATACTCACTGTTGTCTGGGCTATTCTAGTGGTAGTGGCTGAGTACAACTGATGTGTGTTTGAAAGCCACCACTTTGTTACCAGACACTGAATTATGGGTTTTTTCAAGAGCATTGGTTCCAACAACCTTAACTAAAACTCTAAGCTGTTGTGTTGAAAGTTTAACAGGATGTTTGGATGGTACTCACTTGATAATACATAATTAGAAATGAGCAATTTCATCTTATTTCATCTCTGGTGTAGTATGTTCCTTTGAAAAGTGTGCTTAAAGTTGTCCTGAAGCAACTAGTAAATTTGGATTGAGATGTTGTCTAATCTCATCTAAATAAAGTTTGTGGAGCATGGGCTCCTGAAATTTGACTGAGATGACTTCATGAGGTCCTTCCAACCTGTGATTCTGATGTGGACAGTTGCTGTATTTGATAACTTGCTTAGACTGGACATCTGCAATACTGATGGGCGCAGCACTAGGACGGAATGATAAGGGTCTGATTTGTTGAGTCCACTACGGTTCTAAGATCACATTCACAGGATGTCTTTCTGTGGTGAAGCTTGCGCCAGCTGCTGATCCTAGGTGTGTGTGCACATGGCGAATGCCTGGAGCTGAAATGGCTGGAGGACATTGCACCTGCGTTGCAAGAGGTGCAGTCCAGATGATGCTCTAGTACAGAGCTTCTGCAGGGTGTTACCAAGAGGCAAATTCTAAGTATTGTAGATCTAATTCTGTGCCCACAGTGTGTGTCTGATAATGGAGGAAGGGTTGAAGTGGTTTTTATCTTTAAAGACATCATTCAGGATTATGACTTAGGAAGGGGACAAGAGCATCAGGCAGATTTTTCATTTTCTTCTGTTTCAGGTTTTATTGGTTTGCAGTGAGACAATGTATTATTAAGGGAAGGAGAATTAATTCACATACTGTGTTTTTACGTACAAGAACTGTCGTTATTTAGGTGTAACTGTCTCCTCTTGATCTCTGCTGATGGTATGTCATGCTAGCAGCAGTCCTGTTAGAACAGCACAGGAGAAGGTGGCAGAATGAAACCCTTACTGCGTGTCTGAATCCTGAACTCATGGCAGCATGTATCACAATTAATACAAACACAGAGTTACTCATATGCAGAAGCTACTTGTGATGTAAGAAGTATTTTCCTGCTAAAGCTTCACAGAAGGTGAGGTTGACCTAAAAAAATCTCCTAAAAGAATTTGTTTTTAAATGGATGCATACTGCATCCTCTTCGTGAAGCAAACACACATTTGCTTTTCCACCCCTTCGTTGTGTTTCTGTGAGACACTGTCTCTGTGGTGGTGAGTCAAGACACCACAGCTCTTTTCCTGAATCGAAATACTGCCACCACCATCTGATTAAATCAATGCATGCTTCTGCTCAAGCTTTTCTGCTGTCCTGGGACCTCATGAGTCAAAATCGCCCTGATGCCCATTCACAAACATCATGTGGTGAAACGAACTCATGGACAATTATGGAACATATGTGGATGCCAGGTTTGCATAACCATCTCCGCTATTTTAGACTTTCTGACTCTTCATTAATGACCAGAAAACCTCAAAAATAGGCCACTTGATCAATGAGAGCTGAGATAACCGTTATTGAGATGGAAACTTTCCATCAAGAGCTCTTCAAATAGATTTTAACTACTTCCTCACCATGTTGGACAAAACGAAGTTTGTTTATGAAGGAATGGCAAAGAAATGGAAGTGAGGAAGTTTGCACAAGGTTTGTGAAAGTTGTCTAAGCTTTTGCTGAAAGAGTTGAAGGGGCAACATTGTAGTCTTAAATCTGAGTTCCATCAGTGCCTGGTGGCCATCTAATACAAATATGCAGGTCCACACTGAAAGCTTAAAAAAACCCCTCATGGCTTTGTGGAACAAATGTAGGAGTAGTTGCTGTTACAGAGAAGTTGTTCATCATTCCCTTTATTCATGTTTGGTTTAGAGATTAAAACCTGCTCATAGGAAGCCGTTAGGTGGAATCAGTTCATGTGATGTCCTCAGACACAATTCTTGGTTTTTATTGAGTGGATTAGAAGTCTTTGCTGTTCTACCTTGTGCTAAACTGCACGTGTTGTAATTGTGAGGATAATTGGCTGTATATCCCCACTCTACAATAAGCATTCAATAGCAGCTGGTGCCTTGATGCTTCATTTTTCAAAATATAGATTACACTCACTAGTTTGCTATGGAGTATCCTCACAAATAATTGCCACTGAAGGACTTGGCAAATTAAAAACATATATTATGGCATGAATGTAAAATGGTTCCTACCTGTTCAGAGAGGAAAAGTGCTGTAGAGTACTTTGAAACACAAGATACGTTGCACATTAATAACTGCTCTTATAATATTTTGGTCTGCCTATTATTGGACTGTATTTTTCCTGTCACCTGTGTGGTATTCTTGTCACACCACGTCTTTATTTCTAGAGCGCTCAGTTGTAGGGTTTAAATCATTCTTTAAGGTGTTTTCATTTGGTTTTGCCTTTTAATTGTATGCTCATATTTAATTAAGCTTTTTGTGGCATCTGCTGCAGAAGTGCTGTATAATGTTATGCTTCATACACTTGAGTGAAATACTTTGTTCCAGCCAAAACCAGAACACAGAGCTGCCAACACCTACACGTAACTAGGAGAGCCATAAAATACCTGACACTGAAAGTGTATAAAATTTGGTTTTATGTAAAGCTTTTCTAGGCTTTGTGAAACAAAGTTAAACAGTGGACCTATTTCTTACTTCTTGTATCACTCAATTTATTTTAACATTAGGTATTAAACTATTTGAATACGTGGTTCATTTTTCCCCTTGGGAACATGTAGAAATATCAATTCCTCCTCTGAGTGGGCTAGGAGTAAACTTCTTGTAAATGGTAGTGGTGGGTTTGTTTGATTTCCAGATACCTGAGAACTGTTACTGAAATAAGGGCTGCACCGCTGCTTTCTGGGATGTGGAAGATCGGACCAGAGATCAGAATGGGTTAAGTCTCCTACCAAAAAGAGCTTGTACTTAGTTTTCCTGGGAAGGGAAACAAAAGCTGGAGTTTGTATCTATCCATGGGCGTTACATAACACTAATGGAGTCTTAAATATTAATCTAACTTTTAATCTCACATTTAATGATTCATTGTAATTATTTTAATGTATTCATATTAATTATATTGTGGAATGTGCTCATTCAAGCCAGAGATCCATTGACTAGCTATGTAATTAGGATTGTAGAATAACCCAAGTTAGAAAGAACATCAGGAGGTCTCCAGTTCAACATTGTGCTCAAAACAAGATCAGGATAAGGGAAAAAGGTTGGTACTCAGACAAAAACTAGTATTCTCATGGGTAAAGCTCCCTGCTGTTGTACACACCTGCAAAATTTGGTTTATGCATGTTCATGGGAGGTTATAACTTGAAACAGTTTTGGGAGGTCAACTCAGGTGACCGAGACCTTATTTCACAAAAGAACAACTAGCAGAGCTTGGCTTGATTAGCCAGGAAAATAAAAACTGAGAGGGAACTGATTGCTTGCTACAGATTCATCAGAATAAACAGAGAAGAAAAGAGCTATGGAATTTAAAGAAGAAAATTAATATCAGCATAAGAACAAACTATGAATAAACTGGATGGAAATGAGAAGGTTTTTAATCATCCGAAGCCTAGCTTTCTTGAGCAGATTGCTGTGAGAGCTAGTAGAGACAAAGACCAAGTTGTTTTGAAAGACTGTACTAGTTTATGGAAGCCTCGCTGGTGACTGCAGAGGACTGGATCTGGTAAAAGATTGCCTGTTTCATATTCTTAGTTCAGCTACTGACCTTTTTCCAAGTCTCTTAAGGCCTGATTCTCAGAAATGCTAAAAACAGTTCAGATTTTTTAATCTTGTTCTTCTGGGAGCGGTTCCCTCATCTGTAAAATAGATGTGCTGCTTAGGTGGAATGAGCGTTTGGAACCCTTAGGATAATTAAGGAGAATCGGGTAAAATTAAGAACACATACTGAGGGTTTTTTAAGCACTGTAGGAATGTTGGATTTCCAAGGTTAATTAACCTGTAATAGAAATAGGCAGCTAAATATAGAATTTTTGAAAAGCTTCTTATAATACAGAGGTGAATCTGAACCATGACACAACCTACTTTCCACGGGGGCTCTTCTGTGTGTAAAGAAGTTTTGCTGCCCTAGTACACAGTTAGCAATTACTTATTAATTAATACTCACAGGGAGTAGATGATAATAACAGGTTAAATCTGAGAATGTTCTGTGTAAAATCTAATTCTCTTCTCTGTCTCCTTCACTGTAATTTATGCACTAAATAAGGTGAAGCTTTTGCATTATTTCGTTGTCATTTTGTTGTACAAGTAGATATTATTTGCATATGTCAGCAATAGAAACATCTCTGACAGGAATTGCATCTAATTGCAAATATACAAATATGGCACAAATAAGATTGAGTAAACAGCTCTCTGGGAAGGGAAAAAGTCACATTTTCATAAGTGGAAAATGTCTGGAGTTTGGAGCTTGCTGGAATCTGAGAAAAGCCACACAAACATTTTTCTGAACTGGCCGATTTCATTATTTAGCCATTTTTTCAGTATGACAATAGCAGTTGGTGTTTGCAGAACAATAATGTCTGCGCACTTGGCTTCTGTGTTTTGTGCTGGTAGCCCCTTCAAATCTGTGGGTATCTGGAAAAACTCAAGCACTGGAAGGTTTGACAGCAGACTGGCCTTGGAATTATATTTTCTAGAAGCAGAGACAACTTGGGTTTAAAGGAGAAGTTCTATCATTCTAGCTTTTGGCCTTGGTTTTGGTCCAGTTGCCCTTTGACTTAACAGCCGCCTTTTCTTTATAAAGAAGCAGGGAGTGTAAAGCCTCTTAGCTGAGGTTACTCTTGAGCACTTTTCTTTAATGAACATTTAAGCTATGGTTTGGGTTGATATCACTACGTTTCCTGTGCATTAAAAATAGAACTATGGTGGTTAGGCAAAAATTCTGAGCTCTTAAATATGCATTTTTATTAGTAACTGATCCACAGGCTCGCATAAGAAGCAGTGATTGCCTTGCTTGGCAGTAGGAAGTGTTGTAGTAATGCATATTCTAAATGGTGTACATCCTCATGCAGATAGTAAATCCCTAAAAATAATGTAAGGACTGCAGTGCTAAATGGGGGATTCTTTACATAAGCTGCTCTCGAATGTTCTAAGTAGACAAGTCTCTGGTCCAATTAATTTACCTTTTACATGTGGCTTATCCCTAGAACAGACCACAGCATGCTAATTGGTACACTCTTGGATTGCTAATTGTCCATAATGATTTCCCTCCTTAGTGTCACTCTTGGATATCTGGTAGATTTTATTGACCCCAGTACTCTGTTTCACGTTTAATACCAGGATGTTCAATGGATCAAAGAGCTTCAAGAGTTTTCTCCAGTCATGACATCAACAGTTCCTTCACTTTCTCCCATAGTAACTTATTTCCAAGTCTTCAAATTTGCTAAAACTTTGCATGAATGAGGTGACTAGAACAATATGAATAGTGACACGTTGCCATCAATGAACTTACCAGTCATAGTTTGCCTTTAAACCTGTGTGATTGTGCATCCTTACAGACTTCCAAATACAAATTCAAGCTATGTAAAATACCCTACTGGCTCTTTCCTTCCTTATGCTAGAAAATGTTCCATTTTTTTAGCTTGCTCCTTAGTCTGAAAAAGAAGTGGATAAATTTCTGACAGAAATAATACTTGCCAGATATTGCTAAGTTCTGAACAATTTCGTTCTCAAAAAACAGCAAAGAAAATTCCCTAGCTCTGGTAGAAATGTGGACACAAACCAGAATCCACCCACAATTCTTTTACCTCTGTAGAACATGTACTTTAGTAGATCCTTTTGTGACCTAATATACCTCTTGGACTTGATTTCTATAAAATGTTACCTGTCATAAGGACTTGTTTTGATAGGTAAAATTGAGGTAAGCTTTTGTGATCATTCCACACATCAATATAAAACTAGTTTGCAGTGACTCTTTAAAAAGGTGAAACTTTTCACTCTGCCAGTAGTAGGTAGTTTTGCATAAATACTGTTTTTTCTCCTTCTTGGAAAATATTTATTGAAGGTGTTTGTTTATCCAAAATTTACAGCAATTTACTGGAACTAAATAGTTTCCAGGCTGTGCTGCTCAAAAGTGACATTCTCTTTTGTCCTCAGCACAAGTGCCATTTTCTCAACAGGTGCATTAATGCGGGGGGAATGTCAAGAGGCACTTAATGAGAAATCGTGCGTTTGAGGAGGGATGTCATGTTTCCAAGCAGGATTGAAAGCCCCCTCTGCTTCGTCCCTGATATCTTATTTCCCTGCCACTCTCACAGCTTCACGTTAGTCACACGCTGCTTGACACAACCATATTCATCAGACAGACTATTTTAAGCTATTATCCAGCACTTTACATTGTCCAAACTTGTCTTAAACTTCACAGATATTTTTCCAGCTTCTCACTCTAATGGATCAGATAGTGGCGAGGCTTACTGGGACTCTAGCCGTGGGAAGCAAGCTGGGGTGCTCAGTGAGAAAGCTCGGGGGGTTACAGCTAATGGTTGTAGCAGCAGAGCTTCAATAGTGAGAGGTGTTATGGTCAGTACTGAGGGTCCCGGAGTCCCTCACCTTCTGGGTTGAATTGCAGAAGATGACATGAACATTGCTTACTACTGTGTTAGTCTCCATTTACTTTAGTATTACTGGTGCAGAATCTCAAGGCTTTTTCTCTTAGGTGTAATGGTAGATACAAAAATGAGTAAGCTCACGTGGGCTGTTACACCTGTAAAATGCCATTTTTGCTGATGGAAATGAGTGAATGCCATTATCTGTGTGGCTCATTCTATACCACTGATTCTTACATTTGTTTTCCAGTTGTATTGCCAGGTGATGCTGAGGTTGGCTGGCTCACCTAAATCATCCAGCACATCGGCAGTGGTGGAAGAGAGTCCAGCAGGACTCTTCATCTGCTGGGTAGAATTGGCTCAATGTAGGGTTTGACTAAACAACTGGAGTCCCGTGCTCTTTTTTCTTTTGAGGGAATTATGGTGACTAACAAAAGCATGTCCTGAAGAATTTGAGCCCCTTCTTGGTGTTTTTCTAACCACCTGTTAATTTTAATAAAGTAAAAAAGCATAAATAATTAAATAATGCTATATTAAGCTTCTATTCCTAAGCTTCCATTTAATTGCTTCAAGGGTGATGCTTCTGGATCTGGTACTGATTTGCTGGGGGTGATTGCTTAGCCATTTAGCGTGTTAATACTGACAGATGTCCCAGTGAGGGAAGTGAAAGCGTATCAGTAGTTTGCAGACACTAATGTTAGCGTTTAATGCTACTTAATAGGTGTTGACTTCCACATTTTGCTCCTCTGGTGAACTGAAGGAACAGCAGGAGATACTTTTCCAGATTTATTTTCATCAAATAAATGCAAAGTGACATGGAAATAAACTTGCTTTCTAAAATGACAAATGTGATGAACTGCACTAATGGGGAAAAGCATTACAACATTGAAGACTAGTTTATCAGGTGCATTTACAAAACAGATAACTCCGGGTGGTTTTGGAAAAGTTTTTGATCACTGATTATGATGGGAATTCTCCTCTCAAAAGCTGGATAAAATTCAGAGGATTAGGGAGACACAAGTTTTTCAACAAAATTTCCCTCCTAAAAATCCATGGGTAAAAGAAACAAAGACGGATCAACTCATTCATCCCATCCCTGCAGGGAGTGTTGTACTCTGACATATTCTAAAGCATTTTCTTGACTAGATATGAAAATATGGAGTGGTTAATCTCTAAAACTGCCCTTGACTGGTTCTCTCTCAAATGTGTGAAGAATTTCAAATACTTATTTTTGAATGTCAAGGAAATGCAAATACTACTATTAAAAAAAAAGGAATGTTTGATTTTTCTGAGGCTTGTGAGACTATTAAAACCTGTATTGGGCAGGTGGATGTTTCTGCCACACAGTTCCTCTGACATGCGGTAACAAAGCCATATGAATTTATGAATACGATACCAGTCTTAACGTGCACTCTCAGCAGCTCTTCTCGTGTAGAAATAGCTAAATTAAAATGAAGTATTCTGAAAGGTAATGCAGGGGCATGATTCTTGCAGGACTTTGATTTCTATCAGACCTGTAACTAACAATGTTTAGAGAAATTAGCTTGTTGCCTGGTTGGTATTCTCTCTGACATGCCTTTATGGAAGGGCTTTAAGGTTTTATTTTTTCTTAGCCAGGGAATGCAGAAAAATGCTAAATAAATACAGTAAACACACAGGAAAAATACTCTTAATCCAGTGACAGTGGTACCAGTTGATATCGTATTCAGGATTAGGGAATGGATTTGCTTTTTCTTTATTAATAATGTGCCTGATTTGTTTATCACCCCCAGTTTGGTGAACATACTTCTGTTGCCTTTTAGAAGCACACAGACCGTTTCTGTAGGTAGAAGCTGCTGTGGTTTACTGTATCCTCCTTACAAAATAAATTAGAGAATCGCCATACCTGAGGAGTAAATAATAGTCTGGTTTTATTCACTGCAGTTCATCTGTTGCTACAAAATCAGCAGTGACTTGGGAGCAGCCATGAGTCACTGCTGTTCTCAAGGAAATCTCTATCAAATGAAATAATACATTGAACCGTGTCTCAGACTACAGATGAGTAGTGTGGGGTAAATGCCCTGAGGAATGTGGTCTGTAGAGGAAACGGCAAGAAGCGCTGGTTTGGATTAGGTCAATGTATGAACAAATCATTCAGCAAACGCAGCCTTTTGTTTCACTTGCCATCAGGCACCAGTGAGGACTGGAGCCCTTAACCCAGTGAGCGCAGACAGGAGACTGGGAGAATCCAGTAACAGTGAGGAACAGCTTGATGGTTTATTACTGGACAAAAACAAAATCTGTAAAAATGACAGGTTTTATTCCCTAATTCAAAACATAAACTGATTTGACCCGGTCCCAGGAATAAAAACCTGAGTGACTGTTCATGAAGCCAGGATGGCTGGAAAATAGCTGCATGCTTCAGGTGATGTGGTGTTTTCCCACGGAAGCCCCAGATGTCTGTCAGTGCTTTTGAGCACCTTTGGAGGAACAAGAGAAAGGAATGACAGTTTTAGAGACAAGGTACAAACACAGACATCCTCATTACACCCTCTTGTTATCCTCCAGCTGAGGAGGTAAGTTCTGATGACAGCAGAAACAAAGGAGCCTGGAGGGAGGAACTCCTTTAGCTGCGCTCTTCCTGCTGCGGGAAGTCGAGGTGGGCGACATTCTCATGAAGATGAAGAGGTCTCCCAGGGATTAGGGTGTGTTTCAGAGCCACTTAGGTGTGCTTCCAGCAGCACTGATCACTGGGGATGCTGTTACGGATGGCAGTTTTACAACCACAAGACTCTTGATTTCTCTGTAGAAGCTGGTATTTTTTACAAGGTGACCTGCAGTTTTGTGCTGTGGTAAAGAAATATATTGGTGATAATGATACAGAGCTAAAGGAAAAAAATGTAAGCGAAGATCTATAGTTGGTTCTTACGATTGAATTCCCTAGAATTTATTCTACATCCAAGAATAGGCCAAAAGACTGTGAACACAGTGATTCAAAACATGAAGACAATTTATAATTAGATATCAGCATGCACAATACGTTTTGTTTTCTACTTCTGTCACACTGTTCAGCCTGGGGTTTCAGTATTCATCACCACCTGTGGACAACTGTTCATTTTGGAATATATCCAAGTATTTTCTGTGGTTATGGTGTGAGGGATGCATGACGTAGTGACCTGTAGTAAGACCTGTATTTTAACGTGATTGGCAGGCAGCCCTTGAAAGTCTTGGGCTCTCGTGTTTACTCAACGAGTATTTCAGTCTCCTGAGCAAACTGGGTAAGGCCGAGTTCAAATAGGAACAGTGAGATTCACTCCCATCTTTTATTCCCCTTCTTTAAGCAGGAAGTATGGGATGAAGTTGGTTTAATGCTTACTCCTGATATTCCGTTCGTATTGGCAGACCAGGTCTGTCTGGTGTAAGGGTTTGTGTTGGATAGCTGTCTGAGAAGGTACAGGCACATAGGAAGTGCTTGAAAGTGGTGTAAGTAACTCAGACTTCACAAAAGTGAAGCCAAGTTTGGGAGCAAAGCAGCCATGAGCTCTGAAGATGGCTCCTGATTGTCACCGATGTCGTTAACCAAAGCTGCTCTTTGTGCCCCTTGCTCCTCCCTGGGAACACTAACGTGGGGCAGCAGCAGTCAGTCCCACGGTGAAGAGGAGCTTCTGAGTGGGGCTCTCATGCAGAGTGTAGAAGTGACTGCAGCTTGCACGTGTCCTGCGTTAACTTAGATTCACGTCTGTGCCAAGAATTTTGTAAGACTGCTATTTTAAAAAAATGAATTTTCAGCCCTTTTTTCACTTTTCTTCCCCACTCTGTACTGGAAATGGCAAGATTAACACAGAAGTATTTCAGTTTTCTCGAGTGTAACACATGGCTGTGACAGTCCTACTGAAGATGAACTTCTTTCAATGTTCCTCAGTGCTAGTGGTGAAGAAACACTGAACCACAAGTGTCACAGTACTTTTAAAAAGTAGCTGGAAGGTTCTGATCACATTAAATCTGGTCAGGCTGGCAAGAGCAGACTTGGTGTGAACATGCCTCCTTTTGCCTATTTGTTTTCTCAATTTAGTACTGATTTTTTGAAGGTTTAATTTCCACAATTATTTCACCCTGTTGTACCGGAACATAATTATCCATATTAGGGGGAAGAAATTAGAAGCAAGAAAAATAGTACATAGGCAACCAATACCTTTTGAATCTTTTTTTAAAAAAAGAACCTTTTTAACGAAGACATTGACATATTCCAGATTCTTAACATTTCATATAGGTGAGGATCAAATCCTCACCATCAGAAAACAGGTAGGAGAAAGTAAGTGGAATTTGTTAGTTCTATATAATATAGTTCTATAAAATTCTTTAAAGCCCAAAAGGCAGGGATGTAATGTGGTTTTTTTAAAAAAAAATTATACAATTTACAGACACTGAATTGCTAGGATAAAAAGAAGGTAGTAAAGAGTTCAATCAGGCCTAAAGCATCTGGCTGCAGCTCAGTAAAGCATCTGAATGTGTGCTTAACTATTTATTTTCAATTTTGTTCTGCCTTGGTTGAGGCGTTTTTAGTTGGAATTGTGAAATGTGCTGCTGGATGATTAAGTTCAGTGAGGAAGAAAGAGCATGAATTGCACCTAGAGAAAAAAGAACCTGAAAGCACTTGTAAGGAAAGCTCTGACTTTTAATCTCTCTTGATAAATCTCCCAGCTTTGCTCATGAGTATTAGAAATACTGATTAGCAACATATATCCCAAGGGCTTGGGTATCCCTCTTGCCCCTGTTGGTTTGATTCTCAGATGTAGCAGAGAGGGTGCGCTTGTTGCTTTTGTCCAATCTCCTCATGACACATGAGAAAACCCAACACCGTTGTGTGTCTGTGGCCCTGACAAAGTACCTGAGGCTGCACTATGGCAGCAAACAATTGCGATTAACACCAGTTTTATTCAGACACAAAAATTACCCTTCAGTAAGTCAATACCTAGTTTTTTATTTGAGGATTGTCCATCCTATTTCACAAGCTCAATTTTCTTTAGCCAACCAAATCTTCATCTTTGCTAATTTTTGTCTGTGACCACCAGTCTTCCTCACATACATGTTCTCTTGAACACGCAGCTGTTGAACTAGCTTCCCCTGTGTGTGTCCCTGCTGTGGTCATTTGCTTTAGTCAAGAAGAGGTTTGGAGGTGAGCTGAGCTCCGCTTTGCTTTGTCTCTGCTTAAAACACCTCCTGGCTGTGTGAAACTCCGCTGGGTTTGACGAGCCTCTGGACTGGGAGTTTACCTCATATTTGATCATTTTGGGAATTCTAATGCTGCCATTTGCCCTCATGTCACAGAATAATATTGTTGAAAGCATCTCTTCAGTGTTTATGTTTAGACACGTTTTACCTGTCTGTCTGGTATCCAGCTAGTCAGCCTAGGGTTTAGGGGTTTAGGCAGGTAACTTACAACCACAGTGTACTTCTAATTTGAATCTTCCCTTTGTGTAGAAGGTCCCTCATTCAGTAACTGTCATCTTCAACCTTAACTTTCAAAATCAACCAGAGGTTTCTTTTGGCTGATGTATAGTAATTTCCTCAAGTGTGCCAATTTCCTTTGGTGCCAATGAAACTTTTTGAGATGTTCTCGAGGACCATCCATACCTCTCTCTTTCCAGAAAGATGCGATTTCTACCTGAAGACTCGGAACAGTACTTGTTCAGGGGTACTACTTCTGTCAGGAGAACCTTCACTTTGGCTTAGTGATCTGATCTTGGTCTTCTCTGTGGAGGGATGGACTTTCCCAGGAGCTGATTCACTTCCATGAGTGTGTATTGGAGTCAGAGGTAGCTGAGCCAGGGTGTTGGTCTCTTACAAAGGATAAAAACAAAAAATGAAGGAGGTTTCTTTTAGTGGTAGAGCAGTCAGTGGCTTCAGGCCATGTCCTCAGTGTGTCTTGTCTTGATCATCCTCTCTCAGGTTGACCATCTTGGACCATATCAACCTGATCCTACCAATGCAGCTCTGAAAGGACCAGCATATACTCCCCAGGGAAAACTGAGAGCCTTCTGGTGTTACCTCTACCTCACCTCACTTGAAGTTTTGGGTGGTTTTTTGTTTTTTTAAAGTGAACAGTTTGACAGATTCCAAGTCAAGAAAACAGTTTCAAAGTAAATCTGGTTAATGGTACTAACTACATGTCTAAATATTTTATTTGATACTGACCAATAACATTCTGAGAGTGTCCCCTGGAAGTTTACTGACACATTTTTGTCTAGTACACAGTATTTTTGGATATATGAAACCTTGTTTTGCTCAACCTGAGGTGTCATTGTTTCAGCGAACCCAGCGGCTCCTTTGTTTCCAATAAAACCAACCTCCCTTTTACTCCTCGGTGCCCTCTTGCTCTTTCTGTGCTGCTCTCCCAGCTGCTTTCCAAGTGATTTTTTTAATTGGTAGAAAGTGATATTACGGCTGATTCTATTAATGGCAGTAATGGATTAGAAAGCTAATTGGCTGTCACAGGGAAAAAGCAGTAGCTGTCCATTTTATGGGTATATTAAGTGAATGTCATTTCTCAATCTGAAATGCTTGAATATGTAGCTCAAAGTTCATGTCAAACACCACGTGTCTTCATATTTACCTATTAAGACAGTGGAAAATTTCACAAGTATTTAATTTTTCCAGGAGGAGTTAAATTCTGCCTAAAAGACAGAGAAAGCAAGTAGAAAACCTGCTGGTGTTACAGAAACATGAAGTGTGGTGTGTCAAAACTGAGCGTATTTATTAAACAAACAGAAGTGATCCTTCTATTGCAAAGCCATCCTGTGTTAGACACAGGCAATTTTATTCCAAGAGCTTCATCCCTTGAATTTGGACTTATGTGACTGATTAGGAAAATTGAAATGAATCAGGAAAAATAATAAAAAATTGGTACATTATTCCTAAAAGAAATATTTAGAAATTCCTGGGAGATTTTTTCCAGTGTGCTCTGTATGATTTTTGCTGGCTAATGAAGGATAACTACTCAGGTTTCAAAAAGCAGATTAAAAAAACCCCAACACATTATGCTAAAGGAACAGAAATATTGTGTTATAGAGCATGAACTGGCAAAGAAAATACTTAGGTGATTTTTAAAACAAGGTGGCAATGGACTAGCTGAGCTGCTTTGTAATGCATTGATGGAGCACTGTGCTTGGTCGCTCTGTTCACAGAGCTTCCATCAGCAGTTTTACCTTCCTGCAGCAAAAAAACCAGCCTGGATACCTGTTGGATAATACGGAATGTAGATACCTGGTATGTACTCCCAAGGAAGCTATATTTTATGGCGTGAAAACTTTCTCCTAAGTGCAGCAGCACTTCCAATAGATTTGTGGCTTGACTGTTAATTCTAAGCACTACAAAATCATTTTGGGGAGCATGTGATAGCAATTAGATCTCATTTTCATCTTGCCTTTAGCAGAAAATTAAGGGGTTACTCTGTAAACATGTTGATGGTCAATAATTGCTCTGCCTTCGTTAACTGGAAACTTCAAGGATTTAACCAGACTTGCTCTGAGAAAGCAAAACTCTTAGTGATTTTACATATATGCTCAGTTGCATCTTCGTTCAAAAAAATACCGAGACAAAAAAGGAATCAACATCCCCTTTAAAATAATTTAGACTTTCCTACAATGTACAACATCTTGAAAATGATGTATAAAAGCCAATTAAAAGGCAGCCTGTTGGCTCAGCGGGAGGGATTCATATGTCCCTGCAGCTCCTCCCTCACTGAGGTGTGATGAAATGGGGTGGAGGTCAAGAAACAGTGAGTTTCTAGATTTAAGTGACAGAGTATCCAGTTACTCCTCACAGCAACTGAAGGGGAAAAATCAATTATAATGTCTCCGCATCTAAATGCGCGGCTCATACCTCTGCATGGTGCATGAGCATCAGAGCTGAGCAGATGAGAGCGCGAAGCGGGAGTGGGGGGCTGAGGAAGTGAGCACCAGAGGACGCGTTAGAAATTCAGCAAGCCGAAAGCAATTTCAGTTAGAAAGGAAGAAAGAAAAATGTTTTGATGTTAATCCATTCATGCTTCACTGTTTGACTTGCAGTCAGGGCCACCCGCTTTGTAGCGTACTTACTGGGAGCAGGTAAAAAAAATTATGCCTGATTCTGGTATCTCATGCTGAAGCAAACCAGATATTAATCCAATAAAATCAGCCCAGAACTCTTTATATAACATTAGTGTAAAAATTGGGCCCCTTATACTCAGTGGTGTTTCTGTGACGTAAATCTGCAGGATTTATGGCTGTTTCTTTCAGATACCCATCAATTCTTCATCCAGGATTCATAAATGTCACCCAGAGCAGTTCCTTAAATAACTGTCAGCAGTTTTATTCTTGGCTGCTTCCTCTTCTAAGAGGGGAGTGAGGACTTTACTGTCCCTTCCCGAGGGGGATATATTCAGCCTAAGCAAACTCTTAAGTGGTTGGTTTGAGTTCTGGATGAAAGGGGCTGGGTCCTTCCTGTTTTCCAAGCAGGTCCAGTTAGAGTAGGAAGGAAAAGGTCTGCCCCCATAATCGTAACCCCACATTTTGCCACAACGTTGACTGCAGAGGAGCGACAGTGCTCCTGCTCTCCCCGTTCTGCAGTAATGACACCTTGCTACAGCAGCGTTAGGACCTCTAACACTCTACTCTGACTCTGCAGACAGTGTGGGCGCTTCCTACAGAAAACACAAAGGGTGCTATTCCGTGTTGGCCACGCAAGGCACCAGCTGTTAGAGACTGGCACCTTGCCGGTTTGAAGTGTGCTTCATTTTCAGGGCACTGCTGAATTAGTAGAAGATACTGAATTGCTGCATGTTGCATCTGGCCACCAGGTCTTGTCCGTGTGATTTTTAGTGATGTTTCTTGATTATTTCCCTGCCTACACTCCTTGGCAACATAGTTTGTCTCCCCTTCTCACACTTCATTTACCCCACCTCTGCCAAAAAAGCTTGTTACCTTCAGAAATACATCCCAGAGAAACACGTTTACTCTGAAGACAGCAAAGCTGAGGCCATGAAAAGGTTGAGCACAAGGCAGCAGAACTACTGCTCTGAAGAACCATCAGCTGCCTTGAAATACTGTGTTAGCGGCGCAAGGGACTGGTTTTCCACTGACTTAATTGGTACTGCACCCAACCAGGGCAGGGTTCAGTCGTTCATATTTTTCTGCGCAGTCACTAGGAAAAGACTCCATTAGCTGCTCTGATGTCCACCAGACCTTTCATCAGTTCACAGGTTCTAGCCATTTGTTCAGTCCATCTAGTCAAGGCAAAATCAGACAAAAACTTCAGTTCCTGCTGGTGCATCAGCTGAGTTGTCAGTAGAAAAGAACTGAATCGGAGTGTTTGACTTGGTATTTTGGGCTTCATTACAAGGGCTGGAACTTCAGAGATAGAAAGGTGTCCCCTCCCCAGTCACCCTTGTGCCGAGAGCTGCCTTCCAGTAACATGCTTACAAGAATTTCAATTCTACAAGCATTTTTTCCACAAAGTTTGTGGTTTTTATGTTATAGGAGGATTAAAGTTGGTCTGTGATTGTATTGTACAAATTTGTTCAGAGACGGGGTTTTGACCCATCCCTAGCAATGGTAACACACCTGGTCAGAATGAAATGAGCGTGTGAAAAAACAAGTTTAAAAGAAAAGTGTGATACAAGAGAGTCTCTTCTTGATTCTTTCCCTTCAAAAATTAGAGTTTAGTTATATATGCTACTAATCACTTAATGAGAAACAGTATTTTTAAAGGGTACAAATATCTGAATGCAGTGAGAAAAAGATGTATCTAAAATATAACCACCAGAATCAGTCACTCTATCAGATAAAATAAGCAAATTATAGAACAGAAAGTGCTGTAAATTGTATGTGAAGACATATAAGCAAGTTTTCTGGTATTAAAAGTTCCAGAAAAGACGGGTCTTCATTTGAGGTCAATTACTGCAGCTTAAAGTCCTCCTGGGCGCAGTGTAGCGTTTAGTGTGAAAGACCGGATAGAGATCCTCTAAAATATGATGCTGACTTGACCATGGCTTCTGAATCACTTGAGTTTTTCCTGTGACAATTCCCTGACTTACACTTGCCACCTGGGAAAAAATAAAACTGTAAACATTAGCAGCTGTGTGCAGGGGTGAATGTCAGAAATTAAAGCACTGAATTCTTTAAAATCTTCAGTTTCATTGATTTTTATTGGATCTGCGTCCATTGTTGATTCCTCAGGAGACAAGAGGATGCTGCTTTTAGGTGACCAATTGAATTCTCAAAATAGGACAAACTGTGAGATAGTCTTACTCTGAATTTATCCGTGGGACTAGATTTTGCCCATTACACCCGCATTTAAGCATGGGAAGAAGTAACAGAAAATTTGGAGTGGTAGATGGAATTCCACAATATCCACGTGTGGGTTAATTCAGGTATAAAAGCAAAAAGGAAGGACAGAGAGCAAGGAGGGGAGAAAAGGAAGACGAGGAGGGAAGGAGGACCAGAGGGAAGATGATGAACAGGTCACATGGAGAAATGCACTAGGAAGTTGGTCCAAGATAGATGTGTTCTCTTAAAGTAGACAACAACATCTCCAGGAAGGTTTCCTGAGCCATGATTATTTTAATCCTATGAAAAGCAGAAGTGCAAGTACATTTCTGCTCTGTGGCTTAGTGTGTTTTCTTCGTGCATATCAGCCCTAACCATTTGATGCCCCTCCATGTTTTAACAATTAGTTTCTTTCTAAAATTTGGTTCTCTTTCTACTCACTGTAGGACCAATAAAAAGTTATCGGACTCCTGATCGGTACAGAGTTAGCTGTTAAAGCTCACTGGTATTTTTGGAGGATACAATTTTTCTTTAACAAGTTAAACCCAAGAAACTGTTTGTTTTGAAAAATGTGCTTGGAATTGCATGAAGTTTTGTAAGATCTAAAAGCAAATCTGTTCAAAAATGGACTGGTCAAAGGTGACCATCAGCACTCAGGACTCCGCCAAGCTTTCATGCCCATGAACAGAGCTTGACAGTATGATCCGAAGATCATTCACTTGAACCTCTCCACAGACTATTGCAGGGAAAGCAAATATTAAACCCTCTATATGTCAGAGTCAAGGTGAGTTTGGTAATGGCTTCTCTTCATTTTTTTTTCTGTACCTCAGAGGTTTGGGGGTGTTTCATTCAGGGAGGGTTGTTTGATTTTTGGAATGCTGGTGTGCATCACAACTCCCTTTTTCTCCCTATCAAGTTATAGGAAGATCAGTGTCCTCATTCTTAGAAAGGAGGGCAATCTGTTTAAATAATAAGCAGTGGGAAATTAGTTTATGATTCAAAATCGAGTTTGGAACCTGTGCTAGGAGCCAAAAGCTGATTAGATATATCCTTAACAGGAAATATTGCCATAGAAACTGAGGGAATCCTTGCTGGCTGTTAGAAGCACTGAGATAGGGCTTATTTTAATTTTTTGGGGCCTTTTTATTATTATAAAATCCTTGCAGTTTAAGCAGAGGCAATATCTATAATCCCCTGAGATTTATGCCTTATTTTATATTTCATCCTTCATGATGTACTAACCTCTGTAAACTTCCCTGGGCCTGCAGAAGCATTCGAATTTCAATTCACTAGTTCATCATAATAAAACTTATTTCAAGGTACATTAGGCTTCTCCAGCCAGAATGCTAATATGATATGTCTGTTTCAAACAAACAAACAAATGAAAAAAACCCAGTGGTGATGGGAGGGATGTCTCATTCAGCACTCGGTGAGCTGAGACTGTCTCAGTCTCTAGTTGGCTCCAGAGTTATTAACTGTGGTGTCCTTTACATGTATCGAAAGAGTAGGAAGAAAGAGGTTCCTGAAGTTTTAAGCGCAAGCCTGATGTCAGAAAAACCTCAAGAGAAAATAAATACTTCTAAATATAAGAAAATGGTTACAGGGCAAGTTCACCTGGTGGGTTCTAGTTACTCTTTGGATAATTGCTGGATCATGGCAGAAGCTTCAAAAGAATGTAATATAGAGACAGACATACCTGACAATGGGGCTGAGCATCTCCCTCCTGTCCCTTCTCCTGGTGTACACACCTGTGGGACAGAATGCCAGGCCAGCTGTGGTCTGCAGGCTGTCAGCAGTGTCCTGTCAGCCAGGAGTTAAGCTGGGAGGGGCAAAAGCCAGGGCAGCTGCCCCTGAGCTGGGTACAGGTGTGTCCTGTCCCTGCAACATCATGTTTGGTGTAAAGGGGAAAGTTTGCTGAGGCTGGGGGCTCTTCCTGCTCTTTTTTCTTCTCTGCTTCTCCCCATCCCTGGAGGGGCTTGCCCCTCATCCTGCTCCTGAGGAAGTGTGTTCCCGTTCATTGTGACCACTGGCCATTCGCTGGGCTGAGTGTAACTCTGTGTACTTCATCTTGGCATGTGGTATTAGTTTGGCTGTTTCATGAAATCCATTTCCATTTCACCTCACGGGTTTCCTCTCCTGTTCCTGCTCCCCTTTCTCCCCTGGGAAGGGTCACTCGGGGGTAGAGCAACTGCTGTAGTTCAGCCCCTGATATGGGCTGAACATAGGTTTTTCCAAAACCAAATCTGTGTGTCTTCATGTAAATGTCGAGTGTATTAAGTTGTGGGCATAAAACGCAGGTCTGAAAGGCCAAGCTTTAACTGTCTTATGAGTTCTTTTAAAAAAAAAATAATAAAAATTACTAGAGTCTAATCATAGTTGTTTATGTAGTATAAAGGAGAGATCTTCTAAGTGAGACTATAATTTTGTGCAACGATTGGTAATTTAGAAGTCGTGTTTATCCTGAAATACTAGGAAATGCCATCTGTTTTTTGAAAGAAATTCAGGAAAATTAGGTTTTCAAAAGCTTATTTGTAAGCTCTTACCTGGTAAGTAATTTCAACTCGCCCAGGAACTAAGGCAGAGTTTCTTGACACGTTATTTTTGGTTCTTGATTTTAAGTGCACAGCGCTGCAGAAACCCCTAAAAGAGAGGCACTATTCTCTTTTCTGTGAGTGTGGGCAAGGTTTTTGAGGAGTTCAGTGTCAATTTATAAAAGGAAAAGAAATCGGACGGAAAATGCTTGTTTTGCATGGCAGAGTGATTTCATAAGACATTAGGGTCTCATTCTGGAGAAAATCCATCTCATGTATGACACAAACTGCACCGAGTGAAATAATAGTGAAATAGTATTCCACTAGTGAGAAACGTGGTTTTTTTATCTCCTGGAACAGGAGCTGTCAGATGAGTTACTGATAGCTCACAGTAGTGGAGGAAAAGGTGAGATGTACCATAATCACCTCAAACTGGTGGTAACAAAACTGCCCCTGCGAATCGTGTAGGAGGCCGATGGAGCCGTGCGTTGCCTTCCTTATCTGTAAAACACAGTCTCATCTTCGCTTGAAAAGCAGGAGGCACAGGCACATCCTCCAGCCATCACCTCCGCTGGTTTTAATTGAACGCTTACGTGCGTTGGTTGCTCGGCGCTCTCTATTGACAACAAAACTCCTTTCAACTTTCAAAGCTATGAACTCTCTTTCCGAAGACGCTGCATCTTCCCTGGGATTCTTCTTCAAAACACTGATGTGGTTTAATGGGTTTTTTCCCCCCTTTTCTTCTCTAGCCCTATTCAAGGCTCCAAAGATGATTCTTTCAGCTTCCTAAAGAGGCAGAAAGAGGTTTCTCTATTTCTGTCTTTTCTCCCCTGCATTGAGATAAACTTGAGTGGCAGCCAGTTGAGGGGATTAAAATGGGAAGAATGTAACTTCAGATCAAATATTTAGCTGGTATCTTTTCTCCTAGATTATCAGCAGGAGATGTGAATACGTGGGTTTTGGGTAAGTCACTGTTCAGCAAAGCGTCTGCTTTTGATTGCAAAGTGACTGCAAAACTTTTAATAACGTGTAACAGCTAGTGACTGCGCTTCAAAAGAATCCGGGAATGACTGGCTGCTAGCAGTACAGATAAAAAGTTGCTTTTTTATTTTTAACAAAACTTCAATTTAAATAAATGGCTATGCTGTTGGTAGCATGATGATACAAGCCGCATCGTGTACAGAGGAGCCCTGACAAATACCGCGAGGAATGATCTCTGGAAGTTATTGAGCACTGGACCAGGCTGCCCAAGGACGTAGTGGGGTCCCCATCCCTGAAGGTGTTTAAAAGATGTGTAGATGCAGTGCTGAGGGACTTGGCAGTGTTAGGTTTAATCTTGGACGGGATGATCTTAAAGGTCTTCTCCGATGTTTGACTGCTCCAAGAGTTGTGCAGATGCACAAGGCAGCAAAGCTTTGGCTGCCTACCTCAAGATGAGAAAATTCTCACTCCAGGAGCACTACCAGTTCTTTGTGTGTCTGTTAAGACACACACAGCAACCAGGGAGTGCTGCAAACTTGCAGTGACTTTTCAAGTGGCTTTAATGAAGCTCAGATTTTTATCCTCTTCTGTGAAGATGATGATGATGGTGATGCTTGTATGGTGAGTTTAAGCTGTTTATCTATAAAGTCTCATAGATTTAGTTTTTGCATAGCAGGTCAATTCTGTGCTGTCATCAGAGGAAGTTGTGCCAGTACCTTAACTAGCACTAGGTTTCCACTGTGAAGTCACTGTTGTCACTCACAGGGTGTAAAGTGGATTATCAGAGTAAACTTAGGGAGGACTAGAACCAAATTTATTCACGGTGCCTTATAGTACCTTTGATATTGGGGTTGCCAGGCTTGAGTTGCCGACCAACATGACAAAACAAGCTCTGTGGTAAGTTCACAGACTAGTTTAATGCTGAGACCGAAGGTACATTGGCAAACTCCTTTATTCAACTGTAAGCTCTTAAATTGCCTATAAAAGTGCAATTGCACAAAATGGTCTTTTCAGTTTTCTTAAATAGGCAGGTAGCAAACAGGTAAAACAGGTTCTCTGTTTCGAGTATATGAGCTGTAGCTTGCTCATAGTTCAACAGACATCTATAAATATCCACATTTTAGGAAGATGTCAATGTGGCCTAATGCCACTCATTAGCTGTTTTCCATTTTGAAGGTGAAATTAATGTACTAGATTTGGGTTCTCTTTAAGCTCATTTAGGAGATGAAGTCTAATTTGTCGAATAGGTAATAAGGGTTTTCTCTGAGGGGAAAACATACAGATCTGGATCGTGAATTATGTTGTTTGTATACTGAACTATGGGCAGTGAAAGTCTGTGTGACTTTTTGGGGAGCACAAAATGTCAGTGCTTTAAAAATGAATGTAAATACAGAATACATCTGGATTAATCAACCTCACATTAGTGGTAGAAATCTGACTGTGAACTGTTTCAGGTAATTCTAATTATAACACATCTAATTGGTGCTAAGTTAATGTTTTCTACCTGGTTTCTGATTACCATCTGATCCAGATATACCAGCTATGCCCACTAGGAAGTGTCCTTCCTTGCATCGCAGCTGTGCCCCTCTTTGCCCCTTCCCTCTCCTTTTGCTCTACTTCATCCTCCAGTGCTTCTTCCCCCAGCTATCCTGTGCTCCCATCCTTCAGCCTCCGTTCTGTACCAACACTTTCAGCTACCTACAGAAAGGGGAAGGTACAAATGAGGGGAAGAAGGTGAAGGTCACAAAACTGGTGACTTCTTGCAGTTGCATTGTTAACATTAGTGGTCTCTTCCATATTAAAGAAAACTTAATTGCCAGCCCTGGAGATGACAAACAGACCAAAGGAGGCTTGTTCCAGCAGGACAGACTGATGGCGAGCTGCATGCTTGTGTCAATGTCAGTTGACCTGAGACAGTTTCAGGCCACACAGTAAAGTGGATTAAGGAACCTGGCCATCACCAAACACTCTGTCAGATCCACAACCTGTCAGCAGTTTCTCTGCTGCAGCTGAGCTGGAAAGAAAGGGAATTGATGGGAAATCAATAGTGCTCAATTGTCATATGCAATCCTGTGTAATGGCAGCACTTCACAGCCAAGCTATTTATGACGGTCCTCTGCTTCCCTCAAAGCAGAGGAGATGTTTCTTTCTGGAAATAGATTCTGATCATCCATGTTTGGCAACTAAATTGTTCCTTGCCTGCTGATTTCTCAATACATGAGAAGGGGATTGCTCTCGAGTACTACATTGAAATCAAAAATGCTGATGTGACTATTGACAGGGCTCCTGCTCCATTTCGAGGCACTAAGGCACTACTATTTGTTTCATAAAGAAGTACACAGATGCAGAATTCATGCATCCATGGGAATCGGTGTAGGAGGACATACTCTTACTTGAAGCACAGATCCTTTCTGAGACTATTTTAGTTTGATTTTTCTTTCTTTTGATCGTATTTATCTTCCTGAAATGGTGTCCAATTTTCTTTATCAGTGTGGAACTGACACAAGATGACTGACACAAGTATTGCATCGTTCACCTGACTATATGTCTGCAGTGTGATCCCTGAGTCACGGAGCAGAGCTGGAGTCCCACTTGGCATTCCATCCTTAACTGTCAAGCATTACATGTTTTGTTTACTGGGAAGCTTCAGCTACTCTGAGGATGAAAACCTGAAGAGAAAATGCTTTTTTATACACTGCAAACCATTGAGCTCTTACAAAAATGCTTTGAGCCAAGAACTTTTTTCTGATGTTGTCAGTGAGACTTTAGTGTTCCTTTGTTACTAGAACTCGGTTTACTTGCAGTAGTAGCTACACCTCCATTCCCACATGTGTTTTCTTGCTGGGGTGTTTGCATTGTAATCTACGTGAATTCAGACCAGAATTAGTTTTTCACACCACGGTGTTAGTGGCCTCGTGCCCCTGAACTACCTCAGAAGGGAGCCTGTGGGCTTTGGTAAGAACAGCTGCAAAAAAGCTTCCCCCTATTTTTCTTCTGCTTCCACTTGAACCAGAAGGCTCATTAATTATAGAAACACATTTTTATTTAATCTGGGTTAAGATATTCCTTTTTTTTCAGTTCTTTACTTTTATGAGTGGCAGAAAATGTAGTAAAGACAAAGTGGCCTTCACTGGCATAGCGAGTACATCATGAAAACGTCTGAAAGACGTTTCTGTATCTATTGGCTAAAATTTATATGGATACCAAGATTTTATTGACCTAGTTCATTGTGTTATCTGAAGCAATTTATTGCGGTTTCTCTGTGAGATATAAATCCACTGAATTCACACTTGGGTACCACTATTCCCTATGTAAGCTCTAATATATACATCAGATAAGAATTGTTGATGTATAGCTTCCAGTTTCTCATGTAATTTCTCTGTTACAACACTGTGCCCGAAGTTGTTTTCCTCCATTCTTCTCCCTGCTGTATATTTGATTTGTCGTCTTGCCTCCTGTCTTGAAAAGGGATTTGTACTGATGGGCCGTATTATCAAATGGGCTTTTGCATAGCATGGCATGATCAGCTGGGTTTAGCTGCAAATGTTCATGTTGTTCTTATACAAAAGATTTTTGCTAGATTGCTAAAGTAGTGCCTTTGTCTACTTCTTCCTTGGACTCTAAGCTCTGAAGAGGAAAACTTAATGAAATTTGGGCTTTTTTTTTGAGTTGTATATTGTGTACTGAGCACAGAAATTTAAAAAATTATTAGCATCTCTTTCTAGGATGCTGGCATCTCAATTTTCCACCAACTTTTGAGAAAGAATACTGAATGTTGGGCTCCATTTCCCTTATTGCCCTTTAATTGTAATGCTCTCTAATGAACAGGAAAAATTGCTGATGGCTCGTGGTAAACAGCAGAGAACTGTGATATTACATCGCACGACATCTTTAAGTCACTTTGGAGTAGATGAACAGGAAAACCCCAAAATTTCCTTTCTCTGTGGTAGTGCTGTCTCCCATTGGATATCCAGGGTGCTGAGTTGTACCACGCGAGAGCTTCAGTGCTGATAAAGATCTTGATTCATAAGATCGTTGACCTTATCTCACAAGAGTTCCTCTGCTCAAGGCACCTGCCATACACCAGTGTCTGAAAGCGGAATCATTCCTCATGTTTAAACATTCTCCTCCCTTAATTAAATGCTCATAGCTTAACTGTCAGCTGTTTATGCATGCAGAGCAACTCTTAAAGCAGTGATACCTCACCTGAAATGATGGAATTGCTCAGTGACCATGCCACAATGCCACAGTGAGGGAGGTGCGGTCCAGTCTAATGTCCTGTTGATGTGAACTGGCACCATGAGCTTCACTCTCGTTTAGTCATTCCATATGCACAATCCGCAAGGGGTTTTTCTGGATGCCGGGCAGAATGATCTTCTGTAAGAAAAGCATGAAGACAACAGGGTGGAGACAGGGAGATGATTATGCAGTTATTAATACACCTAAAGCAAAGCTGTGTGGAATAAAAGTCCACCATCCACTACTGTTCCATTAGGGGTGAAAAATGAGAAAGGAAATGCACTGCAAATGCTTGTCACTATGCAAAGGTATTCAAATATTAGAACCAAGACAGTGAATCTGTGAATAAAAAAGGAGAATATGCACAAACTTAATTGCCTATTACCAACTAGTGTGTTTCTTAATCAAAAACCCCCAAACCTAATCAATATGTTGTGCTTTGCATCTGCTCTGATGGTACCCAAAAGCAGTTTTCCCTCTAAATACTGAGTTACCTTCATTTTGGATGTATATAAAAGTTAAAATTCTCCCTGGCAGGGAGAGGTACTGTTTTCACATCCATCATTCTAAACCGGCTCTTTGAAGAGACACTACAGGGGGTGTTTAAGGTGCTTTTTGGTGTGAAAAATCCAGGTGCAGTTATAAGAACACAAAGGAAGTTGTGTGAGAGATGCTGTATGGCAGCTACAGAGAGCAACATTAGAAATGCTTTTGAATTGATCTTCTAGGTGTTTGTGGCTTTTTCCTCCATCTAGTGATGTAGTTCTATATTCTCCAATACCCTCTTGTGGTAATGCATTTGTTCAGCTTTTCCTAATTGTGGCAGATTTCCCCACTGGTGCCTGAGGTTTGCTCACCAGTTTTCCTTTATTCTACCTGCCTCTAAGAAATGCATTTCTGTCATTCTGTGGGGAGGACGTTGCTGAGTCAGCGTGGCGATAAATTACAGAGAATGTCTCTGCAAATGGGTTATTCTAGCGCATCTCACCAGTACTTACACGCTTGAGTGACTACCGCCAAATGCTCTTCCTTAGTCATTATGAAATCCCCATTCCCACCTCTTATGTAATTCTAGCCCAAGCTATTGCTAATTCTTCAGTCTGAGTAATTTCCTTGAAGCAATGACAGAAGAGCAGCAGTGATTCACTCTCCGATATGCCTATGCCACAGCAGAAGCTTGGCAAGTTAGCAAATGAAATGCCCAAGGTCAGCGGCAGTGCAGTGTAGAAACTTTCTTTGTGGAACAGATATAAACACTTTATTCTAAAAAAATCAGCAACCAGCTAAACTGGGACACTGATTTCTCACAGAATCTATTCCCTTGTTGTCCAAGTGCTTTATTTTTAGAAGTTCTTGAAGGTACAAGGGATTTCCAGTCTTTGATTTAGAGATGCAGTAAGAAATACCCAAGAAGAATTAGACTTGTCATATCTGATTTTCTGTCCTAGCCTTTCTTTACCTCTGCATTTTCTTCTTTTAAGCTCTACAATGCCACACCAAAAGTGTCCCTTTCCAGGTCCAAGCCACAACTATAGCATTATAATGTATTTTGCCTTGTTAACTGCCGTTTTACCTGGTACATTGTAGAAGAATATGAGTAGATGGGAAACAAGCTGAAACCCAAAGGGTCACAGATGCCAGCACTTGAAGCAAAGCTTGGAACTCTACTACAATTTCACAAAATGTGAGTAGTACTCCAGAGACTGGTATAGTTTACATATCAGTGACAACCAACATTGCTTTCATGTGATACACCGAAGTGAAGTAGAACTTAGATGAGAAAGCTTCCAAAAGCAAGAACAATACACCATGCACTTGTTCTGGAGGGACACAGAGAAGACACCAGCATATTTCCTCAAGCTGATGAATTTCAGCAATAATTAGATGAATAGAGCCAAGGTTTTGCTATGACCCACTGTTGTGTGGAGAGGACCTGTTGTATCACATCAGCTGGACTAAAGTGAGTACACAGAGCAGTGCCGTGCCAATCAGATTGGTGGCATGGTTAAGGCCCTGCAGAGCAGCACCCCGAATAACTTCTCAGGAAAACTGAAGCACACAGGAAGACGAGTCAGCTGTAATGTTGAGTATTGGTCCCAAATAAATGCTAGTTTCTGGAACTTCAAACAGCATGAAATAGGTGGGGGTTTGTGTTGGTGGTCCTTTGGTCAAGTTGCTGTGACGGAGCTGGTCAGTGTGCTCTGTGAAGGAGCGGGGTTGAAGGCTACAGCTCCGTGGTATCAGTTAAGCACTAGTAGGTATCATCATTATCTTACAAAGAGTTAACTCTGGGCTATGTTCACTAGTTTTATTAATCACTAACATTCCTGTGAGTTAGAAATCCTTACCTTGATGCATTGACACATTTTCTAGGGCAGCTACGCAATATCAGATCTCCATCATGTGTGATGGGAGACTCAAAATGTCCTTGAGGATAATTTGACTGGGACTTGTTTACCTTGCTTAAGCAAGACTCCCAGTTCCAGAGGGGGTTTTTTCCTCAGCAACAATAGTCAGTCTCCAGGGGGTACTTAGTTTTTCCACTATTTTTATTGACTTAATAGGCTGACAGAAGATGGAAGGGGAAGGAAGCAAAATTTCCAGGGACATAACAGAAAGTAAATGCTTCATAAATTACTAGGAGACTGGTGTCTGCTCAGAAAATGCCATTGGCTTTCTAAAGTTGCTGTATAAATGTACTTTGGAAATGAATGTCTTTTCCATTTCTCTTACACATCTTTAGACACTGAATTATTTCAGCTATCAAAAATCAGATTTTTTGTATGAATCAGACCTACTAAAATATGACAGTACAAACTGAGTAAAATCTTCCAGGTTATAAAGTGAGATATGTGAAAAATCAGAAGGAATAGTGTAAAGTGTGGAAGTAGACACCTTTTTGTTGAGGTATGAGCAGTAGGATTTTACTGGATTGAAGCTGGAAGAAGAAAAAACCCAGCGTTGCATGCTTCTGCCCAGTAGTGTGGAAGAGCATTCATCTCTGGTGGCATCAGTGAGACGGAAGTCCTCAGCGGTAAGATAGAGTGATTTTAATTCAGGAAGAAGTGCAAAATAGGGAGATGCTGCATACCGCACTGGTTATTAAGGATTTATATTTCTTTACAAAAGTATTTTTGATTTGGCTTGACAAGATTATTCATCCCTTTAGTGGGCTCCTATAGGTGACTACTTCAAACCAGTACTTAACTGGTATTCCTTTTTGTTTTAGGCATGTTCCTTTTAGCAATGTCTGTCTCAGGGCACCTATTCCTCAGGCAAAAGTTTCTTTTTGAAATAAAGTCCCTAATTTAATTACTACTCAGATAAAACCATAATGAATTATGCAATACAATTCATCGCTGACTTTAAAGAAATGCATCGCTTGACCCGTAAAGCCCTTGTGCCCACGCATGGTGCTTTCAGTGATTGTGCCGTACGTGCTCTCTTGTGTGCTTTGGTACTGGTTTTGTTAGAGTAATTATTGTGGCCTTTTAAAAATAACTTAACGATGTAGATGTCTGTGCAGGGCCTTTGTGTGGTGTTGGTGCGTGAGTGAAAGGTAGCATAAAGGATAATAAGTACGTCAAGAATCACACGTTACAGTTCAGTAGCTGTTGTGCTATTTAACTATGGAAGGAGGATGTTTAAATGCTGATGTAAGAAAAAAGGGCTTAAGGAAGAGGAGGAGACTTCTGGCATTGATTTTGGTGGGAACAGGGTAGATTTGAGGTGTTTTGGTAGTAGAAGGCAGAATGTTGTGGGGACTCCTGCAGTAAGCAGAGTGCGTGTAGCCACTTAAGGTTGAGAGTTCACTAGCACAGCAAAGGTCTGTGACAGTCTGGCAACAGTTCTGGGCTTAATGTACTGCTGTGGATAGAGTCTGAGAATCAAAGATTTAACAGAGAGCGTTTTCCATAGGGCATTTCCCTCATCCACAGCTCATTTAGAGCTAGTTGAAGGGTGTAGACGGTCCATGGTTAAAGGACTATTTCCCAGGTTTCGGTGGTGCCTGGAGAACTCTCTATCAAGACAAAATGCTGTGTCTGAGCCAACAGAGTCATTACAATATTCCTTTTCCTTCCACTCCTTTCCCCAACAACTGGGGACCGAATTACAGGCTATCTCTGAGAAATGTATAGTGTTGCTGATAAATGACTTCGAGTCGTGATGAAGTAACCTTCTGTTATGAAGCTCTAATACTTTTTGATTCTTCACGACGTTCAGTTCTTCCAAGCTGAAGTGTTTATTGTTAATGTAGATATTTCTAACTTTGCCTCCCAAATGCTGGATCTTGTTATGGTTTTATCTGTCAGATTAAAGGGCCTCTTCAGGGATTTGTTTTTTATCAATGTTAAGGAAGGGAAATAAGCAGGTCTGATAACCATAAACTTAATTAGCCAATTACTATTGGAAATACTGGGAGCAGAGATAAAGAAATGTAAGAAAAAATTGTAAATGATGCATTTTCTGACTCTATTAGAGGAAATATCTGAAGAGAAAACTTAATGCAGCAGTCAGAATTTGTGTTAGAGAGCATATCTAACAGCAAGCAGGTCCTTCTGCTGACGTTTAATAGGACAGTGCCATGCTTGTGTGGTGGAAACAAGATCTGCTGGTCCTTGTTCTGCTCCTTTCTGGGGTGAAGCAGAGCAGTCAGTCTGCCTCGTTCTCTTCTGATGGAGAAAGATACTGGTAGTTATTCTTCACCGAAGGGTTCAAGGACCGAGTGAAGAGAGCAGCTCTTTCTATTAAACAGACCAGCTCTAACTTTGCCTTCTGTACTTTAGCCTGTGTGGCAGCTCAAAGAAGTAGAAATAGAAAAAGAATGGAGGCTAATCCCCAATTTAGCAGCAGG
>NW_010422581.1:31118-54506 GCF_000710305.1 Buceros rhinoceros silvestris
AATTCAAGGCTTTCTACTTTTCATTCCAAAGATCTGAATGGCAGCGTCTCTTTCCAAGAGTGACCCTTCTTATCGCCGAATAAAGGAGAGTGTTTATTTTTAAGGAAGAGAAACAGGTACGGGAGCTTCAGTAAAGTCCTCAAAGAGCATGCTGTTCTCATACAAATTAGAAGAAAAAAAATCTCTTCATACAAATCTGTCGATGGAGAAGTCAGAATTTTAACAGCAGCTTTGGGCTGTTGTTTGTGTTGGGCCTAATTAACTGAGAGAAACAGTTTGGGATTGGTTTTAAATTATATTTATACATAAATATAGTTTCCTGCTTTCCTTTCTGCTTTCTTCCTTGTTACATCTCGTAAAATATTAGGCAATCCAGCTGCCTGTCGCCAGCCACGTTTTTCAGAGGGTAAGAGCCGTGTGGCTCTGCTGCCAGCGGACCCGTCCTTCCCTCCTCCCCGTCGATGAACCCCAGTGTTTGCAGAGCGGCGGTAGCTGCGCGCTCAGCCTGGTTGTGGAACAGTTGTAATTGTTTGGCGCTGTGGTGGTAGAAGTGGTCCGCGTGTCCCCCTGACTGAACCCTACACTTCCATTCCATGTTACTTGAGGCACTGTGAGCCTCCTTCGGTTCCCTGGGATTTAATTTTCACATTATGGCTTTGTCACCAAACAAATGCGATTGGAAGCTGTTTCTTTAGCAAATCTTAGTTTAGTGAAAAGGGGAAGCGGTGTGGAAAGAGATTTCCCCAGACAGCTAAGGCAATAAAAATAGAATCTATCTCTTTAAAGAGAGTTTCATTCTGGATTCCAATAAAACAAATTCATCTTTCTCCTGTTATTTCTTTTTTCCTCTTTTTTAAAGTTTAATAGAGGTTATAGCACTGTGGTTTCAAATAATATCAGAGGATCTAATTATTTTCGTTAAGAATCATGAAATACTTCTAAGCTCTACTTTATTACATTCAATTTCAAATCACATTTAATTATTATCTCCTTAATAAAAGGAAGGAATGAAAAATTATGAAGTCTGCACAGACTGAGTATATCTGTTTGAATTCACTCCCTAAACCTTGAGCTGTTAATTTGATTATGAACTGAACCGTTTGTGGGGACTGCTAATTCCGCTGCAGTCTTCATCTCGAATCCCCTGACTGATGGCTCGACTCCTCCGATAACCTTTTGTGGAGTGTGTCAGGTTCCTTCGGGAGTTTTGTTACTGTTCTTTTTAACAGAGAGAAGAGGACTTTCTGACTTCAAGTCTGCTGTTAACAGGACAACAGATGAGAATGCTGAAACCACAACTGTGGCTTTGTTTTCCTTCCACTGGGTGAATTTGGTTGGATGCAGGACCAGGGAAGCACTATTACAGGCAGAAAGGGAGCAACATTATTAGCTGGGTCATTTGTATGTGCTCCCAAAGTAGCTGAAATTAAATGGATTCTACTTCTCTCTATAAATATTTTGGAACTTTGCAGCTTGGTTTGAGTGAATTTGAAGGAGTGATTTTTTTTCTTTTTTTCCTTCCCCTGGTAGATCAATAGGCTATTTTCCAGTTATTTTTTTAAGCATGTCTCTCCTACTCTGTTTTAAACTGACTGAGTTGGGTGTTCAACATTTAGGCTCTAAAACAATATGCTTTTGTCCTGGCTACTCATAGCTTAGGGAATAATTAAAAAATTTTACTTCTAGGCAGATAAAAATATTGTAAGATGCTTATAACTGAAAGAGGTCACTCAGTTCTCCAGTGCAGGTTGGCTGGTTTACTAAGAGCCTTGTATTACCAAGCTACCCCCCAAAAGTTAGAATACTTCGCTGTGAGATGTGCTTGATATGCATAAATATATGTGCCTTAATGAGGTTGTACAAAGGACATGCAAATGGCACAACATGGCAAGTGAACATCTGCATGAAAACAGATGAGTCATCTTTTATTTGAAGAAAAATGGAAGAGGTAGCGATGTTTTGGGCAAGACCTTTGGGAGGGACGTCTTATTTGTGTCCTTTCTGTGATGGGTTTGTCCCTTCCCTCTGTGACTGGTGTTTAGTATGAAGGACGTTGCAGAAATTTGTCAGGGTAATTTGTGCTTTGTCAGCACATAGAAGGAAGGAAAACCCCGTAGTCTGTTAAATAACATAGGGGTGTGTTCCTGTGGCTTGTTGAGACCTGTGTTCACAGCAAGAGACTTTCACAGTGAAAGGTGCTGAGGATATGTCTTGGGTCAAGCTGTAGGGAGGGAGATCCTTAGCTGCTCAGCTCCAGCTTTCTCAGACTGTGTGTCTGTGGCACTGCACTGCTGTCACTAAGTCCTGCTGATCCACAGAAAGAAGACTGCATACCTTGGGGCAAGTTCTCCGCAAGTGCCACTAAACTGCTTTTAGGGATTGAAATCTGCTCAGGTTCCTTTTTTCAGTCGCAGTCATTATTGTACAAAGATGAACAACTTTGTAGTCCACAACTGGCGCTGAAGGTTCCAGCTCAGTGCCCGAAACGTGCATCCTTTGCTGGCTGGCTGGCAGTGCTGTTTAGCCCCCAGGCAGTCCAGCACTTCGTGTGTCCTCTGCTTTGAATCGTCCTTCGAAGACAGAACTCTCCCCACATCCTTTATCTTTAGCTGTGGTGCTGAGAGCCAGCGAGCTAAAAGCCGGGTATGGCGTTTCACTCCCGGGCACGTAAGTCATCCCTGAATGCATATTCATAGACCTGTCGTGAGCAGGCTTCTGTTTAACGCTCTGCCTGGGGTTTAGGCATGGCAAAGTTCCCCAGTACAGCGTTCGGGGGATGGAGCACACGCAGAGTGCGTTCATTGCCACTGCAGCTCTGTCTGCAAGGTTTATCAGCTTGTTTTTCTTTCCAAAACAGAGTTTCAGTTTGTTTGCACTGTAGAGCTGGAGGAGTTAATGAGCTGGATTCTGTTCTGTCTCAGTACCTGCAGAATTAACTAAATTCTTGTTTTCATTCCATTATTGAGGGAATTATATTAAAGGCTTTAATATACAATTCATTAGATTTTGATGTCCCTTTGTGAATTACAAGTGCTAGATACTGAGAATTCTTAAGACAATGTATTTGAGTCTCAAATCCTAGAAATTCTTCTTGCACTCAAAACCCATGGCTCCCACTTGGATGGAAAAAAAAAATTGAGTAACTTCAAAGGAAACACAGTAGATGACCTTGAATGGCAGACTTATTGTCTAAAACTGCTTTCTAAATTACATTTCCTAAAGCAGGAAAATGAGTTCCAGAATCCAAAATGACATTCAAAGGACAAAGTAAACAAGAGTTACTGCCTTGTATAAGCAACCCTGATAACGGCAGGGAAAATGGTTGAAAATTTGAGTCAGGAACTATTTTCTTAATTACTAAATCTGCACGGAGGAAAGCTGGTGGAAGTGTTGTTCAAAGACAGTGACTCTTAGGGTGACAATTCATTGGAACAGCCAGGTGAGAGGTTCTTGTCTCCATGAACTGCACTACAAAACCATAATTACTGTTAAATTTGCTCTCCTCAAGCCTTCTGGCTGTTGTCAGTGCCTGTAGCGTTGTGCCTGTAGCGTTTAAAATACTGTTTCCTTCTCTACAATGTGTTAGTTACGGTTCTTTTCCACACCAGGTGTGAAGCTGAACACTCTCTCCCACCTAAGCACCTGGGCATTTCCTTTAGACCCTTCTGTGTTGCTCCTGAAGAGGTTGGTGGCCATTTCACGTGTGCTGTTACTCACCTTCTCTCAGATGTTCTTGTCTGTCACTGGTTATTTCTAGACCAAATTACATAAACTTCTTTCATCTGATGACTGAAATTAAATTCAGCTGTCAGGGTGTATTTGTTGCTTTTTCTTTGTAACTGGATCCGTTTGGGAAGCCTTTGCTAAGATAACTATGGAACTGCCCTCCTTCCCTTTCCCAGGATCAGTTTCAGTTGTACCTCAAATTCCTCGCTGTATCGATAAGAAAAAATACGGATTTTGTTTGACAAGCTTCTGATTTCACCCACAGTAGAAACTACACGTCTCTTCCTTCAGCTACTGGTTTATTGTATGTCTGTTCTTTAAGAATGACAGGATTTATTTTTGAATACCACATTACTCTGTGCTTTTGAGAAAATAATACTGAAATAAGAGATATAGACAGCCACATCTCTTCTAAAGTCTGGCTGTTACCATACGCTATATATGTGTATAGTGTATACCATACACCGTAATGTCTCTTCACTGAAAACCTTTATTTCCAAGAAGCTCAGAGAACTTCATGAAAGAAACAATAAAAACGATGTTCATCAAAATGGATGTTTTCCAACCTTTTCTGTGTTGCTATTTAGTGAAATATTATTTTTACTGCAAGGTTGGGCATTTAGCTGTGCTCCTTTTAGATCAGTAGCTGCATTTTCTGCTGGGATTTATTTAAAATGATTTAGTACCATTAGTGCCTCTGCAACTAGTAACTTCAGGGGCAGTATCTTCAGTTTTCCATGACCGAGCTCCTCTGACCTCCTAGAAAGAAAAAAATTAAAAAATAAAATACAACCTTGATTAGTGTCTTTGAGTTAATAGAACAGACAAGTTAGATGGTCTCCACTACAGGGTAAACGATGTTCAGAGTCATTCAGTTAAACCACCTGGTTGTCATGTTATGATATGCTTTTAAATTTGGAAGTGGAAGGGTTTCCTCGATGTGAAGCGCATTTTACTAAGTTTATAATAGCATCTTTCCCTGGTTGTCGTCTTTCTTTTAGGTGTAAGGATGATTAGATTTTTCTTTCCTCCACCAGTCTGCCTGTGGTGTGAGCATATCGGGTGTCTCCAGTTGGAATAACACAACTGGTTTTACTGGTGGTATTGACACCAATAAATGCTTTGAACAGAAAATACCACCGATACAGCAATAGATGCTGGCGTGAAATTCCTGAGCTGACATTGTCAGTCTGAAAAGCTACTACAGCCACAAATTGCTCTAAATGAAGCAAGTTCTGGAGTATCAGGGAACTTTGAGTAAGAAAGGAGAAGAACCACCAAAGTGGGGAGAGGAATATACGTACGTGTTCATGTGAATTGTTGCTGCTATTTCAACCTGCAAGTTCAGCGCTTATTTCCAGCAGTGATATTTTGCTGATGGTTAATGGAGATTGTTATGAAGCAATGAACTTAGTGGAATTGATAAGGGCAGGAAGGGGGTGCCCGCTCCACCCTATGCATTCAAAAGGGAATAGTCCCTTGTGGATGCTATCTTCATTTATCTCCAACAGTTCAATTAATCTTAATTAGTCTTGTTTATTAGGAGATTTGAGTATGTGTATTCAGCACTGAAGCTTTTCAGGTGTTCCTGTCCAAACAGGCCAAGAAAGAAGGACAATCAATGAACCCATGTGGGGAAGTAGGAGATGTTTCAGCGGGATGTAGGTGATGTGCAATCCTAGAGGTGCATTGCACCTTGCAATCTTTACCAGTGCTAACCAACCAGATGGAAGTCTTGAAGGCTCTCTGGAAACAGAGACAGTGCGGGGAATATATCAGAACCACTATCTCCATGACAGTGCCCCTACTAGAAATGCATGGACACCTTCTGGATACTCATTGTTTGCTGTCACCACAGATAGGATCTGGCTAATGAAACAGCTAATTAGAATTTTGTAATCCTCTTGTCATTGCTTGAGAGGGGACACTTTGCTTGAATTTCTCACGTGAATCTCTTCAGGAGTATTTTCCTCTGGCCAATTTTGTTCTTGTCACTTTGCTGGAATGGCAGTTCCCTCTGTTGGTGTAATGAAATCACTGCTCCCCAAACACAGCCGTGTCACTCAGCATTTAAACAGAAAAGAATAGGAAAATGAGGATCCGATTAGTCAAACAGGGCCTGTGTTCAGAATCCATTTCTGAAATCAAATAGCAGAATTGGATTGAGTTCACAACGGCGGAATTACTTAGGTATTATTTCAAACTGTGTTCCATATTCATCGACGTGCTGAATGTGCCCGGGTTTACCAGGCATTCTCCATCCTCAGGTCCACCCAGTGCAGATGCAGCGAGAGGATAACCACTGAGTTAAAAGCCACCTACTCTAAGGAGTGATTAAGATGTGTTTGGGTGGTGGTTGAATGTTAATCTCACAGACCATGTTCTTCGGCAGTGTAAGGAGGTGCAACTTTCACTGAGAGCTCTCTGACTTCAGCAGTGCCTCGTGAGGAGACTAATTGATGAGGGAGTGCAGTCCTTGAAGCTTAACCGAGTTGTGTGCTGTTTGTGTGGTTTTTTCTTTTTTTGAAAGCCTCCTTGCTGATAGTATTTCTGCTGGTATTGATATCTAATGCGAGTTGGGAGCTTTATTCCCTTAGAGATTCTTGTAAAATCTGTGCAATTAGAGAAACAAAATTACCCTGACCAGGAAAGCTCTATTAATTGGTAACTCAATATAGTTTGACCCAGAGCATCTGCGTTTCTCCCTAGGTGGTCCCCTGCTGTCTGTGGGGCAAGAAGCTCGCTGGGCAGCTCAAGTTATACTCGGGAAAGTTTTTGGGTTGAGAATCCGTCCGTTTAGGATGTCAAACTAATGATGTGGGGAGTCAGTGTGCAAATCAGCAGCCTTCAGGGCAGGTACAGGTTCTTGAACAGCCTTGTGATGTCAAACACATTCCCCAGGCATACAGGATATAACAAATACTCTGTAGGGTTAGAAACTGGCTCTCCAGCGGAGCTCCAGCTATTAGTGACACAGTCTTAACAGCTGCTTTTCATGGGACATGTGGCAGCCTATTTTGACTTCTTTTATTTTTTCCCCTTCGTCAGATGAGCTGTGGTTCTCAGGAGCTTGGGTCTGCTGTGAAGCAGGGGTACTACTACCCTCAGTTCTTATTTTAACTGAGAATACAACTGTTTTCTTTGGTCAGATATGAACCACAAACTTAGTACCATCAGGAAAAAAAAAGCTGATTGCAAAGGGCATTCAGAAACCATTTCAAATGTTTCACAGCAGATTCTATTTCCATAAAATTTCATCAAATTTTAGCTCTACTTCTCATGAATTTTCTTTTCCATTGCCATTCTTTGTTTGCCTTATGTATATTTAGATCTCAGCTGAATAACTACTTTGGTTTCTTCAGATGTTCTCATCCACACTGTGCATAACCGAGATGTTCTGTTTTCAGAATACTTCTGAAATGGACTAAATTACGTGGGGCGTAACTGCTTCCGCAGCAGTGCCAGAAGCCTGCTGCTCTCCTTCATGGATCTTTAAATGTTGAAACGTTGTGCTGAGAGTGTAAATCTGAGATTGCATCTCATACCTTCTGAGTTTCTTTTGTTTTTATAAATTGTCAAGAAGCTTTTGGAAAAAAGCTTTTTAAAATAAAGTAATATTTACTTCTACGAGAGAAACTGGTAACTTGTAATCATACTCTTCTGGTAGTTAGTTTGAAAAACAACTATACAACATCTATATTTTTTCTGGGGATTTGTTCATTTTTGAATATTTATCTACAAAGTGGTAGAATAAAAAATAATTTCACATTCTTCTTGAGTTTTGAGATACTAATGAGTTTGGTCACTACAGACCAAAGTCAGTTCTCTAGTAACAAAATTGTAATTTAAAATCAGTCATCTGTAATTTAAAGCGAGTCATCTAGCCCATCTACAGAGCTGTTCATTATTAGTGATAATTGCATGGAAAGGGAGGTTTTGTCTGCTCCTGCTGCTTATTCTCCACCTGAAAGTATAATCCTGTGTTTGTGAAAGTATAATTAGTGGCTTTGGCAACCATAATTATTTCATACCTTGGGGTTTAGAAGAAACAGGGCAGGGGGGAGAAGGGGGGGAGATACTTTTAAGCCTTGTGTGACAATATGTGTTTATTTTACTTAGAGATACTTTCCAAAGTTTCAGCTGAGACCTGAGTATATCTGTAAAAGCTGTTCATCTGCTCAGTCCCTGAGAGTGTGTGTGAACGAGTTACCAGAATACGTGCTGGTCTAGTTACAGAACGCAAAGGAAAACACAGCAATGACCAAAAAAGCAAAATAATGACACACGATGTGGCGCAACAGCGAAGACCCAAAGAGCATATTATCTTACAGTGGAAGTATAACTACCTGACACAGAATAGGGTTGATCTTCCTGGGTATAGTATGAGCTGGTCTGATGAAGTCTGGGAAAGAGAGAACCAAATCCCTGCCCAGGTGGACCAAGCAGTGGTAGTTCGTTCTTCCCCCCAGTAGCTATCACCCTGCTTTCCAGTAGGCGTTGGTATTCTTGGCTGTATTTGCAGTGTAAGTGTGATGGCACACAAATAGATCCTTTTCCTAACTTGTCTGATAGAGGTTCAAACAAATTTGATTGCTTCAAAAGGCAGTAACCACTTCAGTTCCACCACGGCACGTTTTGGTATTCCCGTTCACGCTGGCTGAGCATATGCATCGCAGCAGACAGTTTTGGCTCCTTCAGAAATCATGTTTTCTATTTTTAAAAGTAGTGATAGGTTTTAATCTGTTAATTTATCAACCATTTGTATTGCCAGGGCTCTGGCAGTGCCCTTGGGGACTAGCAATTGCAGAGATTAAAACCCAAATCATTTAAAATCCAGAACTTTCTGGTTCAGTTTAATTTCCACATGTATGATTTTGAAAAATATCTGATGACTTTGGGGCCAAGGGTTGTGCTTTTATTTCTGAAGGCCCAACACATCTGTGAAAGAGCAATATCTTCATTCTACTTTGATTTCTTCATTTCTTCAGAAAAATAGCCGTCTAAATTGCAGCTTTTCTGTCAGTGATGGTAGTTTGACAAGAATACAGAGCTCATTTTTAAGCTTTCAGCTGAGTTAGGTGGTCAAGGCAGCAAAAAGAACACCCTCCGCTGAAGCTGAGCCTGCTTGATTTGTGGTTACTGAAATGATTAATGTTAAATCTCATCATACATTTTTCTTCAGAGTCACTTTGAAGTAGATCAACATTAAAACAATAGTTAAGCATGTCAATTAAAGCATATTAACATCCATTTTACTTTGGCAGAACCAATAGTTCATTTCAATTTGATTTTTATTTATAGCCTATGAAACCTGAGTATACACAAGTAGGAGGGAAATGGGGTAAGTGAGCAGGTTTTGCTTAGAAAAAATTGCTAGAATCCATTGTATTATCAATAATATAAAATAAAGAGACCTTGTATGTTCTGAAGAGTTTGTCTAAACAAAGGTGACGCTCAGGAACTGCAGGGAATGCAAATGAGAGCTGAGGTGCTATGAGCACCCTGCGTAACTGCTGGCAGGTGTAGTGTGATGCTCCTGAATAAACCCTTCCCTAATGTCTAGTGTCCTGTGCAGACCTGTACTGCCTCGGTGTTCTCTCCCATGCCGCTACCACCAGTTGCTGCTTCTCATGCAAATCCAGCTATTTCTTCACTGTCTGTTTTTTTTCCTGTGTGTATGGCTGTCCCCAAACACACACATGCTAACCAGCTGCTGAGCCAGTGACCCGAGTGATGGTGGTACAGCCCAAGGCTCTGAAACAGCTACTAGGTGGAGCGCGTATTTTTGGTAATAAAGCCGTCCATCATCCAGCTCCGAACGGTGCAGCATGTCTGTTAGAGAAGAGATGCCAGCATGGTGCTGGCAGGTCTGTGGAAAGGTCTCTTTGGGGTGCTCCTGTAAGCTAGCTCTGGAGAACAGTTTACTTTGCTGCCATTGCTTTGTGTCCTGGGCACAAAGGCAGCGGGTGGAAGGACAGATGGAAAGTGGAAGGGAGACAAGTCCCAGGGAGCCATGTGCTCTCTGTGTAATTTCACTGAAAAATACCGGTGGATATCATTTAGCCTTCTCCTTTGTTTCCTGGCATTTATGCAAATAAATGAACAGATTTAATATATCTTCCTAAATGTACTTAATAGCTATTGACATGTCCTTGAGCAACCAAAGTCAGTGTGTTGCACATCAGCGGGGTCCAAAAATGCTTAGTCCAAAAGTCAGCAGTGCTTCAGGGCAGAAATATGACTGAAAACCTGGTAGCAGAAAACTTGTTTTGTGTGTGTTCTCTCCTGTTCAGGTGCTTATGGCGCCATCTCATTGATTTGAAATGATACCTTAGGAGTCGAGATCGTTCCATGTTGTGAATTCTTACTGATGACATAAAGGACGAGGGGAAAACACCAGTGGCCTTGGAAGCGGTGGGGTTGATAGCGTGAAGGCTGTGGTTGTGCCGCTGAGGAACAAAGGTGGCTGTTGCCCTTGGAACCTGCTGCGCAAATTCCGCAAATTGTGTTGCGCTTTAGGCACTGGTGATGTCTTAACGCATTCATAGGCATTCATGTGCGCACTCATGCTCGGTTCGCTGGGGCTCTTGGACTTCTTGCTTTCAGGGAGACTTTGAGGAGCGGTTAGTATCTCTGCCTTAACCATCTGCTGCAGTGATTAATATTTATTTCCCAAGAACTCTTAGGAGTGGTCACCAGGAGGTGGTTACAACTGCAAATGTACCCAGATTCAATGACAGCTGACAGCCATCCTGAAACGCTGGTTGTTAGAAGCTGCTGGAGGCCCCCTCACCCAAACAGATCGGCTATGTTCTCGTAGGACTGGCTTCAGCTGCTTTCCCCTTGAAGTCTTTCAGTGGAGCAGACTCTATCTACTTGATCTATATTCTGCAGAAAATACCACAGGGATCTTTTTCCCAGTGTTTAATATATAAACAAATTATTGTATAAAAATATTGTTTCCTTTAGAGGTGGCTAAATGGGCATGAGAAACAAGCCAACTGTCTCACGGAGTATTGTAGGGAATACAGCATTCTGCTGATCTTGTTTCACAAACGTCCTTTTAATTTTATTGGAGCCAGCAGTTACGTGTTGAGGTCCTTTCTGAAAACATCGCCTTTCATTCCATTGACGGACTTCCTGGTCAGAATCTCGCCGAGTAACAACCGGCTGTTTACTAAGCACCTTTTCAAGACAGATGGTTGAGTAAGTGGCTTTCTGTTCTTTCTGGAATGGACTTAAACAAAGGGATTTTATAAAATGTCAGGGTTTTTTTTTCTCTCAGCAGAGGAAGGTCTCCTTAGAATTCCTAACAAGTCAGGGCTGCAGTATTGGGCAACGTGTCACAAGATTTCGAGGGAAGGCTGTAGCCTGCCTGAAAGCAACTGTTCATGGAAGCTGTGAAACTGGGTGCCAGACGTAACGATTGGGTTGGGGCTGGGGGCTGCTGGTGCAAAGCAGTGATGGAGCTTGCTGGGTGACTAAGGGCGCCTCATGCGGTGGAAACACGGAGCAAAGACACGAGGAGCCCTGTTGGGACAGTCCATGGGAACAGCTCTGTCTTACCATGGTGCAGGCAGCGCATTTTGCTGCTGCTGTTCAGGGAGGATGAGCGGTGTGAGGGACCGGCTAAACATATTCCGGAGGAAAACGGCTTCTCTTTTCTTGCTTACAGTGTGAAAGAAATATTGTCATTCTGTCACTGTTTATGCTTACACAGCCTGTTGTTCATCTGGCATACCTCACCCAGGTTGGCAAGAGTCTGTGATAGGGGAACCATTGAGTCCTTCTATTGGGAGGTTAAATGAGGAAGGACTCATAATAGGATTACATCACTCATTGTCATTTGGGACAATTTGCCTAATACAAATGCCTGTGGTCTGTGAAATGGGGATGAAAGTCGCGGTATGAAGGTATGTATTATAATACTCAGACTTTTTGTACAAACCCGCTATATAGGTGCCTACTGTTAAATACGATCATAATAAAAACAGTGCCTAACATGGGACAGAGGAAACTTGGCAGCGGTCTCCCTGCCTCTGGGTGTGCACTTGCTTGCACACTGAGTGAACAATGCCCTCTGCTGACTGTGGGGAGAAAAATTGCTGAAATCCTGCAAAAACAGAGCTGAGGCAAAACTTTTCGAGAAGGTAAACTACAATAATTCCATTGCTGCGTATTGGCATCGCTGAGGCTCTGTCCGTGACTTGTTTGCTTACTGTAGATCGTATATATTTATATATATGTGATTAAATATGTTTGAGGAGACGCTTGCAAGGTCTTTGTGCCTATCTATATTTGTGTAAATTAAGCCTTTGAATAAGATGTCGATGTCATTGCATTTCTCAGACGAGGTGGGTGGTAGGTCTTGTGCAGCTAGCCGTCAGGATGATCCCAGAAATGAACGGCTTTTGGTGAGACTGGAGATTCTGATGAAAGCTAGAAATAAACCAAAGAGAACAGGAATTGTCGCTGCTTTGCTCGGTACCTCCAAAACTGTTCGTGCCTGCCGGAAGCGTTTGCATAAAGGCAAGGAAAATTTGGCAAGAGCAGCTTGACTGGGGGTTTCCTTTGAGGGTGAGAGTTGTCCTCTGGGGAGGAATCTCTCCTCTGGGGAGAATTGTCCCAAACCAGAGTCCTGCTGCTGCTGCCCCCCTTAGGGGGAAAGGCCACCCAAACAGAGGAGCTTTTGCTCCCAGATAGAGGATGAGTAGGAGACAAGAATCAGAAGAGACTACGAGGGAAATACTCTAAAAAAAGAGGAAGGGGGCAGCAAAATCTCTTGCAAAGACATGGAATTATGATTCTTTTGTAGGTGTCTGGCATAATCTCGGAGAAAGCAGCAAGGAGGTTCAGGAGTGTGGTGTAGGGTCACGCTTCCTGCAGCTGGAAGACCTTGACCTGCAGCACAGCTGGCTGAACGGCTGGAGGTGTCCTGGGTAGTGGTGGTGTGGGCTGAGGGATGGAGGTACCTGATCTAACAGGCATTTTTGGAGAGAAACCCGCTTTTCGTACCAGTTAAAAAGACTCGGTCACACAATTAACGTGAGAGGTCTTTTTCTGCTGATCTCAAACTTCACCACAATGTTTTGAAATACATGAAAGAAGACCAAAACTGCAAGTGTGGAGGTTTAGACTTCCTGAACTATTTTTTTTACTTAAATGTTTTGAGACAGGTTTAAATTTCAATAAATTTAAATCTCTGGATTATTTCACTAAAACACATCAAATTTGTAAGACTTTTTTGTCATTCGTTTTTAAAAGATTATAAAGGTTATACAGTTATTCTGTCTAAAATACAAACGGATTCATATATGGTCATTTTAAAAATACAAGCACGTAATCATGTACACATGAAAATGAAAAAAGCTTCACACCAAGAACTGTATTGATCATGTCCTGGTTAATAATGGGAATTTGTCCATTCCTGAAATCTAATTATTTGGGTTTTAATGCTGGAAACATCATTCTGTTCTGGTTTACGTCTAAAATACTTACCTGTCAAAACCCACCCAAAAAACCTGTGCCCTCCCACACCTTCCATACTTACCACCCTCCAAAACAAGTCAGAAGTAAAAAAATATTTAAATTCAGATTATTTTAGGCCAAATTATTCAGTGATGCCATGACTTCGGTGCCCCAGCCCTGGGAATGCTGCTTGTGCCGAGATGATGGATGGCTGTAGAGTCTGAGGGTTTGTTATTCTTATCTATGAAAGCTGCTGGACTTTTTTCACCCCACAATTCCTAGTTTAGCTTGTTGCATTTCTATTTATAACCAATGAGATTTTTTTGTTCCAAATTTGTTCTCCTCCTCTTCCTGTTAATTGACAGGCATAGTTTATACCACTTCACCATCCTGGATTAGCTTCACCTCTAGCATGAGGTGTATATTTAGCATGTGTTGGGGGTGTGAGATAAGAGTGTTGTGGGAGAAACTAGATGTAACACCACTTGCTGTCGTAGCTAGAACCTGGAAGATTTGCCTGGAACAATAGACTATTCCTAAAATCTTCAACCACACGCCATCTAAGCAAAGTGGTTTATGTCCTCCTTGAAAAAGCCAAAAGGGTCATGGGGGTAAGTTTTCTTGGGCATTACAATGTTTAGAGGAAAACAAAAAGCAGGGGGATGTAAAAGCAGGCCGATTAAGTTAGAATTAGATAGACTTAAACCCCTTCCACACAGTTCTTGCTTTGGGAGCTGCTGTGAGGAGGGTTATCAGATCTCACCCTGAAGGCGTTATCTGATGTGGAGCCTGTGTGAAATACGGTATATTATAAGAGTTAAAAAGAATGTTACTGTGCCTCAAAATCAAAGATTTTTCTTTTAATCATTTCCGTATTGGTTAGATCCATCACTGCAGAAATCTCTGCAGTAATTTGTGATGCTGATTAATGTGCGTGTCCCTTGATTCCAGAGGACTTGGGGCTTTTCTGCTGCATCATTCTCCAGCTAATCTTTTCTTCTCTCTCCCCAACACTTTCTCTGCCGAAGAGGGGAACTGGAAGCACCATTCCTGGACCCCTAACTGCGGTCCTGCAGACCAGAATTCAGGAGTGACAAACGTGGGTCTGTGGCACCTCCTTCACAATTCTGGAGGATGACAGTTAGTGTGTCTTTTCCATGACCTGTTGTCTGGAAGCTCTTGTGAGCAGCAGAATTCCTAAAAATCTAAAAAAACCCCACAGCTGGTGGCTGTTTGACAAGGGTCTTCATTTCTACCACTCCCACCCTTCTCAGTGATTGTCATGGAAGTCTTCTGAGTCAGTGTGGAGTCAAGGCATTCTGTGATGCTCTGGTAACTACTGCAACACGCAAATAATGCACAAGTTTTTTTGCGAAATGTAATATGTGAGAATTAATACTGAATCAGTCATCTTTGTCTTAAGGATGTAGCTAATATGACTGAACAACAAAATTTTTTCTTCTCTGCACAATATACAAGTGCCTGCAGAAAAAAAGACCATGGGAATATTTAACTGGTGGCATGAAAATGTAGACTAAATTTAAAAACAATTAGTTAACACTGCAATGTATGTCCAAAAGAAGCAAGATTGGATTCTTTACAGGCTATTGTGATGCAATTTTTTATGATGTTTTTCTATCTGATGTATGATCTTGGGTTTGCTCTCTAGGCTCTTGGAAAATGTTTTTGACCCTACTCTGTGGCTGTTGTTGTTAAGTTCTCTTTGGTATGTTTTTGTTTTTTCCCTCCAAGTATTACTTAGCTTTGCTTTTTCAACACATACAAATGTCCAAAGAAAAACACTCCAGTACATCTTTCCCGTACTTGAATCTAAAATTATATTCTTGTTGTTTTTCATTTTAACGTGAAGGAATAATAGTAAATGGGCAGTTTAGGGATATTTGCATCGAATGAGTGCTGTGCTTATGTTGAATATAGTTTGTGTATTGTGTAACAAATATTTTGTAACAGGTATTTCAATGACTGCACTACACCTTGATCCCCATTTCTTTCCAAATTGTGCATTCTGCCAGTAGACAGGACGTGGGCAAGTGAGCAGTGTGGGAAGAGGGGTGTGGGGATTGCCTCTGCAGGAAGCGGGCACAGCTACTTCTTCAGTCCTCGCTTTTGCAGCAGGAGGTGTGGCAGGATGTGCTTCACAGCCCTTAGCGAAGGGACCGTTTCCTCCTGGCTGTTGCCAAAATCCGGGGGCATCCCAAGCAGGCTGACAAAGCCGTTTGGTAACAGCAGCAGTGTCATTGTTTCAGTAAGGGGTTAAGTTTTGAGTTTGAAGGGCAGCACATTTTTCAACCCTTCTAGTACTGATTATAGGCAGTAGGTAAATATTTGAACACTGATGCCTTTATTATCTCTGTGACCAACCGTGTGAGCTGCAGAGGAATTCTGTAGAGGCCAAATGTTATTGTGGGTTTTCCATACTTAAAGGGGTGTATAAGACAGATGGGAAAAATCTTCTGAGCAGGGGCTGTTGTGATGGGACAAGGGGTGATGGCTCAAAACAAAAGAGGGAGATTCAGACCTGAGAAGGAAGAAATTGTTTTACATTGAGGGTAGGGAGACCCTGGCACTGTGTTTTTTCTGAGTTTTATGAAAAGAAATGGATTCTACATTAGTTACTGTTCTAAACCTAAACATACAAGGAGAAAAAGGAGATATTAATAAATTTCACTAGAAAAAGATTGTTTAAAATGAGTCCATGCTGCAGCATGCACCAGGAGTATTATTAATGAACAGTGTGTACTGTAGTGTACCAACATAATTTGTATTCAAATGTTATGGTAATGAAGATTCTGCAAGGATGCTGAAAAATTCAATATATAGCTGAATTGATTGTCCAGGACTAAACCTGATTTCCAAGGAGCCAGGCTGGCACTGGGGTCTCCACAAGTGCAAGATAAGATTTCTTTTCAGATGGCAGGCCTGCCCATTTGTGTATTCACACACCCCTTTGAGACACACATTTTTTGCGTGTTCTCTCTATAGCACATAAACCATGTTTGTTGTACTAGAGCACAGAGGGGAAAGGTTTCTTGGTGTGCAGGACCATTAACGGCCTGAAGGTCTTCCAAGATGAAGTTCAATTTTCATGCCATGACCAAAACCAGTTAACTGGAGCACCCTTTCCCCTACCTGGTCGAGGACTGGATTTGATGTGAAACAAATTCTTTGAATTCCTTCTTTCTACTAGCGTGTAAATCGTGAAAAGACAACAAAAAAGGAAGGAGTGGAGTGGGTATCACTGGAGAGGAGCCAAAGAAACCTGCATGTTGCCAATATTGCCAGCCCCTTTGAGAAATGCTAATTATTACTTCTTTTCTGGGAGTGATTACATCTTTATGCACCTGGTGCTTTTAATCTGTTGTTTGAACCATCATGCTCAAAGAAAAAACAGTACATCTGAGAAATTCCTCAATATCTTGGCACATCCATGTGGTTCTCTGGATATAAATATGTAGCACGTGAGAATTACAACTTGAAATCTTTGAGACCATGTCAGTGAGCCATTTCAACCTCCCTCTTTAATGTTGCAACTACTTGCATCTGTGCCCTCCTTTTAACATTCCCGGTTTTTCAGAGCACACTGCTGAGATCTCCAAGTTGGTTTAAAACTTTTTTTTGTTATGAAGGAGAGCTGAACACGCTCCCAGACTTCCCACTCTGGCATTCGCATCATTATTTTTCTCACTTCCACGGCTTACCCACCTCAAGCTCTTTGATGTTTTTGCAGCGTGTTAGAAGCTGAGGGAGAAGTTGACACCTAGGGTGCAGCCTTTTGGGATGTATTTTGTTAGACCTTATTTGATTCTCAGCGGCTCTGTTGTAAAATAGTGGAATGTTACATTAAACTACTTCATCACAACCAGACTTCAGTTTGTGCATCTGAAAACATACGTATTTTGATCTATGCTTATATCTTTGTGCTTTCTCTCTGCGGTGTAATGAATCAATGGAAATTTTGCAGCCTCAGCAGTTTCAGGAGCGCTGCAATGAGCGAGCCCAGGAAGAACAAATTTGTGCATTGCTATGGTTAGTCAGAGGCATCGGCGGCCTAGTGTGACAAAAAGGAAGGACATTTCTTAAACTGAAGATATGTAATAAATGTAATTTATTAGTGTCATGGAGAGAGGAACAATTCATCTTATACAGGAGCCCTGAGTATTTCTAAATGAATGCATTTATCATTTGGTGCATTGTTTGGATCCAAATGATTGCTTGATTTAATAACTTCTTACAGAGGCTTGGTCCAAGGTTTAGGGCTAACTTGTTTCTTGTGAGGTCACACAAGTGCAGACCTCCATGAGAGCTTAGATGTGCTGGGGGCTGAGTAAAATCCTGAACAAACCCCTTATTGCGTATCAATAATCTAACAGATCCGTTTAAATCAGTTCACAGCCATAACGACTCAAAGCACCCAGTAACGGCAGAAGCCAGTCATTAACTATGAAACACCTATTGCCCACTCGGAGGTTGTAGTGTCGTGGAGGAGGAGTTTGGAGGAGTTACACCCTCCTTTCTAAGGAACAGCGCAGATGATCTGGCAATCCCAGTGAGGTTTTCACAGAGTGCGTTGACTCTGCAGGGCATACGGACTGCTGAGAGCCATCATTTACTCTCCTGAGCTTATTTGCTGCATTCTCAGGAGTTCTGTGTATCTAAAATTTTATTTTCCGTCCCTACCTTTATAGAAATAAAATCACCACTATTGTGCTGTTCATCAAAATGTGTAAACGTGAACTTGTGAAAAAATCCTGGTATTATGGTTATGGCGTTTTCTGTGTAATACAGGGGTGTCTAACTCTAGCAATGAGCAGAATGACTAGTTTTTCTTTACGTGCTTATTTATTGTCATCTCTACAATTCCTAACAGCTTAACACCCGAGCACTCTTCTAACACCCGTGGCAAAAAGAGAAGCAATACCAGTAGCCAAAACTTACCTATTTTGCTGAAAAAGAGGTATACTTTTTCTAGAAATCTTAGAATTATTTTAGAAATATTAAGAAGATGGGATCTTAAGGGTCTGCTTTAATTTAAAAGATAAGAACTTCTCTTTCTGCATGAAACTTTTGTGATCAGCTTTTGAATTTATTTGCAATTCTGCAAGATGAAGTTCTTTGGGTTTAATGCTATGTGAAATAGATCTCTCAAAATACACAGTAAACTAAAAGGTAAAAAAAATTAATTTGGATCATTTTTGATCCCTCTTAAAATAGCTTCTCTTTTACATATGCAAAATTATAAATGAGAAATTATTTGAGTAAAAGTGGAAATATTTAGCTTTGTGAAAACCTGAACTCTTAAAAGAAGCAGTGGTGAGAAAAACGAAGATAAAAGGCAAGGAGAAAGATCAGTTTTTCAGATCAAGTTCCCACTTTCTTTGACACTTGCGAGCAAAAGTAGTGCTGAATCCAAGAGTGATTTCAAGGTCAGCTTTATATCCAGAAAGATTGAAGGAGTATTACTCACCGTGTGAGTCATGGAGTGCGTGTGAGATAATACAGGGTTTGCCTCTTAAACCGAGGTTAACTTTCCTCAGAGCTCCTCATTTAGCTCGAAGCAGAAAGATTCATATGCTCTGGAAAGAACTGTTACTTGTCATCCATCCTTTCTCCTTGTCTTGTCATCATTCATTGTATAAAGTACATGATCAAACGGGGCACAGCTGGAACCATCGTTGACTCTGCAGAGTGAGGAGGCCACTGTCCATTCATGCCCTGTGCTTGTGGATCCGCCTCTCATCTGTAAACTGGATCTACTGCAATGGCTGTTTGTTCTGCTGGTCCCAACTCTCCCTTGGAAAACCATTCCCGTAAACAAGTTTTTGACACTTGATCCTTTGGAGTCTCCCTGATGGATGCTTTTTTTTTGACCCTGGGTTCATGTGTTGTTATTTTCAATCATTTGTAGTGATGCTGAATCGCTGATATTTCATTCCAAGTTTGTGTCAACTTGGACGAGAGGAATGTGATTTTTAGATCTAAGCAACTTTCAGAAGCCTCTGGAGGTGACATCTGAAACATATTTGGACCTTCTGAAGGTTTGCAAGTTACTCCTATGTTTATTTGTAGGCCTTTTAATCATCTCTTAGGTCCATTTGACACTCAGCCTTCAGCTCTGCAGCTATAAGATTACTTTAAGATTAAAGGCTCCTCCCCACCAAAATGCCCAAATCTATTAGCTGGAAATAAGACCAGTATTATCAGTTCTGCAAAACTGGGCGCTGCAGCATTGGGGTTTCTCCTCACTGCCCATGTACTGTTTTACGGTACGTGGTGTGCAGCAACTGGAGGTGTGTCGCTATCGCTACTCAATATACGCTTCAACATAACGGAGAGAAGCCTTTGCACAATTGTTAACTAGGAACTCAGCAGTGTTTAACACCGTTGCTACATACTCTGTTGCACATAGATACTAACTGTAATATTCCTTTTCAGTGGTTTGGGAAACGGCATTACTGTACCTCATAATTGCAGCACCTTCACGTGTGTTTATTTGCTGGTGAGAATTTGTCACACCTTCCTTTTTATTTTGCTTAATCCCCAAGGCTGGGCAATTATTTCAACTGTTATGTGGAGCGCCAGGTTTCTATCTTTAACTCTGGAGGTTTCATATTCAGATACGGGCTGGAATAGCAGCTGTTACCTTAAAAGGGTTCTGCCAGACCCCCAGTTGCTCTGGGTGTTTTATACTTGGGATTTGGCCGCCTTTGATCAGTGGACACAAAAGGCCCAGATTTCCCTCTGGAAGCAGAGTTGGCTGGAACAAATCTACAACTCTAGCCTACTATTCTTCCCTGAAACAATCACATCGAATTACAGTAATGATTTTTTGCTGTTCTTATGAGAACATTTCCTTGCATCCCTACCCTAATGAGGTGACCTTTATATGATGCATCTATTCCTCTGCTTCCTGTTGTATACCTGACCTTCTAAGAATTAGAAGCAAGTATGTGGCTATTGTGAAATAAGTTAGACATCAGCAGTAGCCCCTAATATCTCTAGTCCAAGAGACTGAAATAAAACAATAAACCAGCATTTGAAAAAGGTTATAGAAGAGGGCAGCGGTTCATGACTAAAATGATTTAATTACTGCATTTCACCAACGAAACGTTGTCAGCCACAGCAGTTCCACTTAGTGGGAAACTGAGAAATGGAATATTTACCATGACAGAACTTGATGGGGCGAATTAGCTGTTTGCAAAAGTATTGAACAATAATCTAAAAAGAGGAGAAGGAAAATGAGAGATTCCACAACTGCTTTAGAATCATCAAATTGAGTCAGAAATGACACACACCGATGTTATCACCTGGTCGTGTCCCACCCTCATGAGAGTCGTAATTTCAAGAGCACCAAGTGTCAAGAAAAACAGTCTTAAGGCTTTAATGTATATACGAATATTTATTATATATGTATGTGTATGTATAGCAGCATATAGATATTAGTAGATAAGAATGTCTTTCCTTTAGTCCATACTGAAAATACTTTTTTTAATGAGTGAGGGAAAATTGGACGATATGTTGTTAATGTGCAGAAGTCCCAACTTTGCTCTGATAGTGAGGAAGCGGTGCAGTATATGAGCTAAATGAGCCTGAGCAGAGAAGAGCTGTCTAGGCCTTGCCTGCAGATTTTATGCGGCTATCGAGTATGCAGCATGTATTTGGTATGTATATATAGAGACGTATATACGTACTTGGTGTGTAAGGAGGTCAGTGTTCTGAGATTTGTTTCTTGTGCTGACCTATCTTGTCTTGACGTCTTTGTTTGTTCTCTTGTATGGCAATTGAAATGCTTTGTGGAACTGATGCTACTTCTTGCCTTGTAGTTGCATAATGTTGTTACATACTTGTGCACAAGTAAGACAAATTGCACGTGAAGATGACTTAAAATGGTTACATGCATAATTATTATTGATATTGAATTAAACTGTCGGAAGTTTATGATGCTGATGCCAGAATACAAAGTTAAACAATTCTTAACGAGAATGTAATTATCTAGTGCTGTTTTTGCAGTGAAATCTGGGGTTCCTTGCCCAAGCGGTTTGTAAGTCAGCATAGCAGAGCACAAATGGGGCTATTTAGGTTGTAGGAAAGTAGGATGGAAGAGAATGATTGCTAGAGGAGAAAGCTTCCTTAATGAGATGCATGGATTCCTTCTGATCCCTCAGCCAAACACATTAACTTGGGGCTGGAATAATGAGTTGTGTTAGTTCTGAATGCTAACACATCTACCCATGGTGTTGTACCCTCCAGTTTTGCAACACAAAATTATCTTAATGCAAAACACGTTTAACATAAAAATATTGTCTCCAATTACTGTCATACTGATCATACTTTATTATAGACTGTTAATGAATCTTTCTTTTTCTTTTTCCTCTATACAAGGAAATGTAATGTTTCACATCTTCAGTAACACAACCCTCGTGTTCTTCAGAACGTGAAACGGATAAAAGCAATAACATACTGTTGTTAGAGAAGTGCAGTGATCTCCTCCTCCCCCAGCTTTCATTTTGTAAAAATGTTTGTACATGAACAATGAACACACCAAAATCCTGTGCTGCTCTTTTAGAGGATGCTTGCTCTTGTCTGATGATACAAATGGTGCTGAAATCTTCATTATTGTTATTATAGTTTCTAGGCTCCATTGTTTTAATGTGTGTATTCTCACAAATCCCTGGGGAGAAAAGTAGATACTATTACTTTGATTTTACAGAGGGGCTTAGAGAGAAATGCACTTGCCCTGGCCTTTGAAAGGAGAGGGAGCTGAGGTCAATCCTCTCCAGCCTTGGGAAGTAATTGTTAGTCTGTCTTCTGTATGAGTGTTGCAAAAGAAATTCTATGCTGACACATCTGGGGAGTGAGCTCCTGCGTTTATTAACACTACAGGTATGTCTGCACTGAAAGAACAGCGATCCTTCTCGAGAGGGACATGTTAGTGAGGCAAGACAGACCAACCGTTGGGCCTATTCAACTCCTGGTTGAGGCTACCAAAAGAGTGGTGGTTAATACGAGTGGATTTTGATCCTTTGACAACCAGGAAGCTGAAAGGCGTGGCCAATTTACTTCATGTAGTCCCTTATTTCCTATAAAAGTCCTCAAAATGGTGCTCTTTTTTTTCCCCCCACTCAGGAGTTTTTCACAATCAAAGTTGAAAGACAAAAGTAGTTTTTCAAATCCAGTGACTGGATTTAACATTTGAAATAGAAGTTCTTTAAATATCTGGATGTTCTGCTTGGGGAAAGGTAAACTGGAACGATGGACTCCAGCCCATCTCTCAGTTCAGTTTGACCATTAGAAAGTTAGAACTAGAATGCCTGTCTTTTCTTGGGTAGATACCAAGCCTTTAAAATAAGACAGAATTTTTCATACTCCTGATCTGCCACAAGAATTGACTCCTGTGATCTAGACCTGTGTGTATTTAACCAGATCATAAATAACTTCGTAGTATCATTCTTAAATAACTCCCCCCAAACTTCTAATTAATTAAAACTTAAATGTTGATAAAGCTTGGTATTAATTAGAACAAGCCACTTAATCTTTCCAGAAATATCATCCAATACAGTACATCTCACAGTGAGTTCTAATGAGAAAAACTATCTGAGAAAGCTTTGGGGGTAGCTAAGTCACAAGATTTATGGATCGTACCTATAGATCCTATCACAGATCACACCCATTTTGAAGTCTATAGACACTTTGAAGATCTGGCAGCCCTTACGCAAGTAGCTTCCGAGACTCATAAAAAATCCTCTTGGAAGAATGGTTAATTTGGTTGTTAAATGTCTACCTGTTGGATGGACTCCAAGTGCTACAGGGCTGTGAGAGTGCCAGTTGGGTCTTTCTGAACGCTGGTGTTTCTTACTGGGGCGTTAGACAGCCTTTCATCTACACGGCCATGCCCTGATGGATGGCCATGGGGCATGACAAAGTCAGCGTTAAGATGCAATGAATTTCCACCAATTATCTGAGAAAATCATGCAGTTTTGCTCCTGCAGTAGCTGGCACTTGTTTGGCATTTTGAGACTGAAGTAAACAATAACACAGTTGATCACAGGCTCGTAATATATCTCTTTTTCACTAGGAGACCACGTTTAATCTCCCTATCACACTTATTTAGGAATTCTATGGACTTCCTAGGGTGGATAACACTAAAATAAATAACAGTACATAGAACTGTTCCTG
>NW_010422581.1:54638-58619 GCF_000710305.1 Buceros rhinoceros silvestris
GAGTGAAAACACATTTCATGCTTCCAAAATACAGGATGAAGAAAATCAAAGTGCTTGTCACAACAGCACAGAGAGAATGTCAGCACAGGGAGAATGTCTCCACAGTGACCAGGACTCTCTGCTCTTCCCCATGATTCTGGCACGGAGAGAGGCATTTCACTCTCCTGAGGTACTTCTGGGCAATCTTAGCACAGCAACACAAAAAGCAGCACAAACCACCCCTGCGTGGAAGGTGGTATTTCTCCTGTTTCTAGGTAGTTCTCTACTTCTGTGGACAAACCAAACAGAATTGCAAGTTTCTCTCCAACGCGGTTTTACTAATAGTTCAAAATTACCATGGCAAAGTTAAGCTAGTTCGTAAGTAAACTAGCAAAGCAGTGAGAGGTATAAAAGTAACTAAAGGTGAAATTACAGAGGGGGCAGCAGTAGAGGATGGCCAGTTGACAGCACGTTGTAGGGTGCAGAGTGGAATGAGGATATTTTTAATGTAACAAATGAGGAAACAGGAAAAGTAGAACAAGATTAGGAAGGAAGTTTTTTGTTAATTGGAGGATCCGGGTATGTAAAATGTTTTGGGAAATGGTGGATTTGGCATTTGATCCATTTTAGCTGGAGTGGTAAATAGCAAGTGTTGGACAGCAGAAAGTCTGGCAGCGAAATGAAGTAGCTGCAGGAGCTTGATTCCTCTTTCATCATGTGAATACTTAGTTCTATTTCTCTCTTGAACTGGCTGGGTTGGACAGGCTATGATAATTTCTATTTTTTGCTCAGCTGAATTTGACCATCTCAAAGCTGTGTCAGCGGAAGTGACACCGACAAAGAAATACTCTCTTGAATTATATTTTTAGATGCTGAACCATCACGTGAGAACTGAGCTGTTCTACAGCTTTCCAGTGTAGCAGCTGGACCTGCTTCCGTGCTGCCGTCTAAACTATCTGCTGTGAGTCGAAGCACGAGGTCTGGGTACGGGGATTAGCAGGGCAGGGCAAACTGCTGTCTGATGGCCGGGGCGCTCACCCATCACTAGTGAGATGCAGAGCACTCCCGTGGGGTCTTCACAGCAAACAGCCTTCTACTCACGATCAGCAGGCGTGAGGAGTTTGAAGTGTATTTCCCAGCAAATATACAATGGAGTGGAAGATGATTCTACTCTGAGTACTGCCTAGAGGCATGTGTTTTACTGGAAGTAAATATCTGTGTGGCAATTATCTGCTGTCGCTATTTGCTATACTCTTGCCAGCTCTCACACACTAAGCTGAGCCAAAAGAATTAATTAAAATTCTGGTATCAAGGTTTTTCCTCAAAGTTTCCTATGAGAAATAATACCAATGTAGAATGAATGTTTTTACTTGATGACAATTTTTCTTGATTTGTGCTGTATGGAGCGGATGTCCCTTGGATGAAATGTGCAGGTCCTGTACGTGTATCTAGAACCCTGCTCTCGGGGCATGACACTTGTATATATCCTTGATACCATCTAGTCACACAAAAGGAAGTTTGGTTTTCTGCTACAGAGGTCTCAGAGAGCTTTTTGCAAAGTGCAGAGATGATGCTTCTAGCGTATTGCCTGGCTGCTCTAAATTCACTGGAATTTTATGTGTGTAAAATCTCCTCTCATTGTATTCCATTGTCTTCTAGTTGCATACAAAACTCTGATAATCATGTGCTACAGCTGGTTGTTCTTATGTTCCACTTACTGTTTATGTTTAAGAAGGATTTATTCTTTTTTCAATCCATCTCTTCGCAAGCTCTGAACACTCACTTGTCTGCAAAGAAGGGTTCTTTGCTGTTCCAGAAGGTCCTTGGGCTCCGGCAGCCTCATAGGCGTGCAGGTAGACAATCAGGCAGGTTGGTGTTTGCAGCCTTTCTGCGTTTCATCAGCGATTCATCAAAAACAATCTGCTTTTGCAAAGTGCTTCCATTTGGCAGCTGAGTGTTTTGAGACAAAACCTTGGTTTCATCAGAAAAATCGTGATCGTGATGTGGTGGGTGAGAGAAAAGGCAGATGTATTTCAATCTGCCAACCACTGCGCATGGCTGATTGACTTTCCATCCTGCTCCATCCTCTTTCTCTTAATTGCTCTTACCAATACCAAGAAGGGAGCTACAAAACCTGCAGACCACATTGCACCTTTTTATATTGGCAGCTGTCGAACGTGTATTTTCAAAATTAGCACTGAGTGCTTATGGACTCAACGCCTCATGGAACACCATCCCCTAATGTTGCTGGAGTGCACTTTGCAGACAGTGTTTGCAGATCACTTAAACTTCAGCTGAGTCCTCAGGACACTGGTGTTGGTTTATAGCATCTGAACTATATATGAAAAGTGATGTGTTTGTAAAGGGAAACATGGCTCTGGTCAGGACAGTATTTAAATATGGTCTTAGAAGTCAAAATGAACTTTGGTGTGGGACAGCAGATAGATTTGTGTATGCAAATCTTTTCTTGAATTGATGGCTGAACACTGAATAAAGTACAGTCAGCAAAGAGTACGTCTCAATTGTGTACTGAATCTAGTAAAACAGTTGTGACCAAATCTGTAACTTCCCGGTTAGAATAAGTGGACAGAACAAACCTCAGAGCTTCTTTAATACAGAATATTGTTGGGAACACAACTTGTCATAAAATTGTTGGTATTCCCAACAGTGGCAAGGCCTCAGAATTTACTATATTAACTGTAGGACACGCTTGAGGGGCACAAGAAACTGAAGTTCAACTTACTGCTTTGTCCTAGAAACATCACCGCTCTCTGCAAGCGGCCGAGTCACCTTGAGGCACAGCACCGTTGCACTGTTTCTCGAGTATGCAGTAAAATGTAGTTAGTATGTCGGTGTTATCACTCAAAGCTTTCGCTACAAAGCAAATATAGGCAAAAACACTCCCCCTTTTTTTTTGGATAGACTCTGGTCTAGCTGGTGTGGAGAGACTTGGTGTAGCCTGAGGGTGGCTTTGCACAATCGCAGCTCTGACCAACTTGCAGCCAGCAGTGCAGAAGCAGCAATAAATGAAGATTCCCCAGTGTTGTTATATTTAAAGGAACTGAATAGCCTATAGAGGAATAGCTCTGTGGAGCTTGATAAATTGCTGTAAGTCAAGAGGTCTGACTAACACACATTTTCCTTCAGTCTAAAGCCTACTTTTTGGTTTTATGCACTAAGAAACAATAAAAAGAGCTTTTCCTCCTGGTCACTGTTGCTGATTTGTTGGTGTTTCCAATACAAAGCCGAATTTGTGAGGTCATTTTTTTTTTATCTTAGCCTTGGATTAACAGTGGGTGAAATATGAAGAAAAAGGCAAAGGGAGAAGGGGAGACGAAGGTCAGTATGGCTTTATTAAGGCTTATTTTCTTCCTTTGCCTTTAATCTGGAACATAAATATACTTCTAGCTCTTGGCTGAAGCATGAAGAGTGGAGAAACAAAAGAGGTTTTAACAAAACCACTCTCACCTTTTCTACTGAACTTTACACTTTGGGCTTCAACCCTTAATTTCTGCTTTATGGTAAAAGCAAACAACCTTGTGGTGGTAGGAAATAACAGGTATTTTCATTTTCCTGCTCTGGTTTTATTCCTCAGAGTTCACTTGTATTCCTTTCCCATTTCTTATTTTGCAACTAGAAAACTCAAGCTTATAGGTCTTTGTTGTATCAACAAAAAATAATGGAAAGGAGTGGGCTAGTGACCTAATACGTCCTTATAAGGTACATGAGGTGATAGATGGGAGTTCAACTATAACAATGAACATTAAATTAACAGACTATTTACCACTATTCTGGAGGTCCTCCTTTATGTAAACTTTAATTTGTTTAGTAAGAGGAACATAAAAGCTTAAAATACCTAGAAAGAAAGGTGGTCATACAGTGAATTACAGAACTCTCGTATTTTTACTACAACTGTTTCTCTGCCTGATCTGGAAATCCAGAAGGAAAAAGTAATTTATTTTATATCCATGAATGGGAAAGTTCGTTACACTTCAGGCTTCT
>NW_010422581.1:58714-73523 GCF_000710305.1 Buceros rhinoceros silvestris
AAAGAGTTTAATATTGATTGTGGTTAAGACCAGAGGGCTAAGAATGGGGCTGGCTTGGCTTTCCTGCTAAATTCTCACCCAAACTTGCTCTGTGACAAATTAACTACCTTACACTCACCAGCTCAAATCTGGTCACTTTTTTGGTCAGAAAAAGGATTTAATTTCTTGATATTTTGAGTATAAATACATCTGGCTAATGTGGATGGGAATTGTTGCTGCTGGCTTGTCTCTGTGAAAATAAACTGTATTTATTGAGAGCCTAAATATGGCTACAGATAATAGTGTAAAGGCTGTCTCCAAACCGTGGAAGTGTTCCACTGCTTTTCACTTGGGACCGAACACTGCGTTTTTATAATCTTGGCATTCATCAGTTCCCTAAGAATGAGGAGCAGATCACTGTTTCTATCTTTACCTAGAAGTTTTACTTTTTTTTTTCCCCATTCCAATTTTCCTCCCTGTGGGGAGGGTTGGGGGAGGAGTGAGCAAGCGGCTGGAGTTAAACCATTAGAGTGATGAGTAAGTGTGTTCTTGGGGGATTCCTTTACCTGGGAGATGATATACTCATGCATATTATCAATATAACCAGGCTACTATGAGCGCTGCTTTATAGCATTTTATAAGGTTCTGCAGCACATAAATAATTTCAGAAAGATATTTTCAGAAAGCTTTTTTGCTCTTTTTGTTTACCCTCTTCATATTTCCATCCAATTCCATGGTAGCTGCTGTCTCTACAACTCAAAAGGGCCTTCACTGTGTTTTGTTCCAACAGCAACTGGTGCCACAACACAGAACATTTGATATATTGAGGTACTTTCTTTTCAAATGTCAGAAAAAGAAATGAGAATCAGATCTTACACCGTGATGGAAAGCTGAACATTCGTCTTACAGTGACAGCCACCATCTTCACTATTTATATTACACAGGATATATAAGGAACATTAGCTACGCAGAAAATTTTGCCCCATTTCTAAACATCAGTGAAAATATTCCAGATACTTTCTGAAATAGGTAATTAATGCACCCCACGTTCAGGCGTGCTGTGCTGATTGCTGTATAATATCTGCCTCTTATCCACTACTGACCAACAGGGGTTTTTTTGTAAGGGTGGATAGAGAGATTTTGCTATATATATAGCAAGGAAGTATCTTCTGGTTTTAAACAGCTGATAGATGAATCATAAAAAAAAGTTCATAAATAATTTCTTTTATCCTTAGTCAAAGTCTTCTGGAAGTGAAGTTGGTATTTGTGAGATAAAGGTTTCAGGGAGTGTTAAAAGAGCAAAGCTGTGTATCCCTTTTTTGGTATCGTTTTAAGTGTGGAAGCATGAAAACTGGTACCTCTGCTCTTTACTGGTCAAGACCAGTAAGTTATGAAAGGTTTAAACCAGCAGATTACCCAGCCCCACTGAAGCCATTGCAAACTTTTCCATTGATTTTAATGGAGCTGAGATTTCATCTGAAATTCTCAGCTTTCAAATCTCAACACATTAACTCAGCCTTCAAAAGCCTTTTCCAGGGGTTCTTGTACCGCACCTGCCTGACTCCGAGAGGAATGCAAGCAAATATTTTCTATCCTCTGTACACCCGTAGCATTACAAGTGTACAAGTACTGTTCAACCATCAATATAAAAGCTTTCCCAGCATTAAAAATTCATGTGACCTTCTGCATTGTGGAGTAGGTTTGGGAATGTTACCGTGATAGCACGTACATGATAACCGTATGTGCTAGTTAGCACCGTGTCAGCTCCCGTGACATAAACTATCCATAAGCTTTGAAGGAATTCCGAAGTTGATCCATATCTTACAGCTGAGGAGTTTCTTATATGAATTTGGAGTAACGGCATTGAGATTTAAGGTCTCCGGAGTTGAGCGGTGGTAAACTGAGGAAATTCTTGTGTTCAGTTGTCAATAAAGCCTAGTTTGGCTTTAAATCGTTATATGGAATTAGAGTTTTGGTTTGCTTTTGTCCATTGTTAGAGCTCCAGGTAACGGCTGTTTTCAGTGAGAAAAACACTAGCTGCTACTGAAGGCAATGTTTTATTAATTTGCTTTTTTGCGGATTTAGATCAAACCTTTCATGGGTTTCAGCAGTCTTAGTGCTTGGTTGGCTCCTTGGTTTAATTCTCCAGACTGTATGTTCAGTGCAATACTGTATGTAGCGTTCAGTAACGTTCATGAGGGGGCTGTTAAAGCACCTTACACATACCCTGCTGTACAGTTTTCCTACATTTTGTGGTATATCTCACTTGAGGAGCTCCTTGCGTAGCTGCTTTGATTCATTTCATCACTGAGAGGTTGTTTCATACTGTGTTTGACTCCAGCTCCATCATTAGGAGTTAATTTCCCATCACCTTTTCCTGAATTAGTATAATTCATGTATGTATCTGTCATCGCGTATTCAGCTATAGCATTTTAATTTACTTCCTTTAATCCTGGGTTCCCGAGTCTTACTCTCTGCTGTTTCATCCTTGGGTCCGCTGCGATTTCAGTGGCTCTGACTGGAAGCGATATGGTTGGAAATTACAGGTTGCTTTCTTTTGACGTTCCCGTTCTCTGCCCGTCCAGGGATTCCACGCTGTAGAGCAGTCACTTCATTTCAGCCCGGGTTACTTTGTGCTTTCAAACTGACCACTGCTTGCTCGTGTCGCTGAGACTTTGCGTTCTGTAGACTACTTCTAGAGTTTTTTAGAGCAAATTCCCCTTTGTAGGCTCTTGTCCCATCGCTTTAGATTTAATTACATTTGTGACTGAAGCCGATCAAGTTCGTTTACATTCAGCTCTATCTTTAAGGTTAATTATTCTGTATTCGTTTTCTATACTCATACATTTAACCAAGTTTTAGATCAAATAATCTTTGAATATTTTTGTTGGAGATTAAATTCAGTAGTATCATCTCATACGGTTTCAGAGCTGATTTGTAATGGTCAATTCTGCCATTAAAAAGCTGTAAGATCACTAGCTGCTCATCTTCTCCGTTCATTGTTCATAGCTGCACATATTTCTACAAATACTTTAGAGTTCTTTTGTCCTGGGTAGCTTTGTAGGAAACATGATGAGTTTTAGCCTTCAAAATGGCCATTACAATGTCGGAATTTCCTTCAGCTGAGGTCTAACCTCTGCTTGGTTTGTGGACCGGGTCTGCTCCTGGTTCCTCCTTCCTCCTGGTTCCTAATTCCATGGATTCATAGGATACAAATAAATATATATTCCACTGTATAATTATGACCTGATAGTGTTAAGATTCTTTTAAACTTTTTAAATAAAAAAAGAATTTAGGCATTTCTACCTAAATTCATGTTTTACAATGTAGATCCCTCAGGGCAGAGATTAATTTTTGCTTGAAGTGCAAGTACTTGAATATTAGTTTTATAACTGCAATGGGAGTTGACATGAAGCTTCCAGTAATAATATTTTGTGAAATTTTATATTTTTTAAAATTTTGAACTCTATTATTTTAATTTAATAGTTTTGTACTGCTGGGTTCAACAGCGTGGCATCATTAGTTCAAATTAAGATAATTCTCACTAATGAAGCATGGAATATCTGCCAGCCAGATTGCAGTTAACAGCTCAGTTTTCTGTGTTTTGTTTCGAATATAGGTCAGTCTGATTTCTATGTTGTACTTTTTTACGTTAATTCTATTTTACCACATTCTCAGCCAGTTCTCTAGCCTAAGACAAATCTGTTCTGCGTTGGAGGTAGCATCAAAATTCAAAGTTCCGATCGCAAAATAATGAAATCACATTGATTAACATGGGAGGAAGTAGGACAAAACCCAGAAACTTCTTTGTACCCAGACTTCCACAACTTCATTGTACACCTTTTGTTATACATAGAGTTGAATCAGTTCGGAATTGTTAATAAAAATGGCTAGGAAAAACCCAAAATAACCTCACCACGTATTAAAGTAGCCTGTATCATATGCAAAAGTATGGATCAGTAAAATATTTATGTCTGCAGTGAGTTGTTTGGAATTTTTTTTTTGCCACACTTTTCTCAGCTGTATAAGCAAGAACTTAGAAGGAAATAATTTCATTACCAAAGACACTTGAGCTTATGCTTTATAAAACTTTTCTATTTTACCTGTCCCCTGAATTTATGAGATACCGAATGTGGTTAGGAAAGTAATGTGAAGCGGCACCACGGCCTTAATGCAAAGGAAGTAGTAAAACTTGAAATAATATCAGAGGCAGCAGATCAATGTGACCTTCTGCAATGAGCTAAAAAGTTGTGAAACGTTTGTGAATCATTAACGTGAATTTCTTCTTTACACTGAATTATCTTCATTTGGATGCTTTGGAGCAGTGATATATCTCTAGCTGATGTTTAACAACTTCTTAGCTACATCCAGCCCTCACACGGATTCTTTTAAGGCTTCTGCCTTCAAAGATAGTTGCACAATGCTCAGATACCGGGTGAATTGATGCCGTAGGTACAGTACGCTTGACAACATGGTAGTGTCTGTTTGATTGCTCAAGTAGAATAATTTTTGATTGCTCAAGTAGAATAATTCTCACTATTAGACCCCAGATTAGTGCTGTATGGCGCTGTCTGGGTTACATGAGAACATCAGAGGTCTGGAGCCATTCCTTGAGTTATTAGTGATGTTTTATTAGAAAAGGTAGAGAATTCTTTATGTCCTTCAAGGGCAAGAAACCCTCATTAACCTATCTGCAACCTGATGAAAATCTGAGTGTGTTGAATGAGGCACATTTCTTTCCAGCAGACTTTTGCATTTTGGACTTTGTACCTCATAAATTTTACAGTGAACCTGAACAAATTTTTGCAATGACACAGCAGGCAGTAACGGTGCTCAAGTCTCAGTAGTACCCAAAATTATAGACTTGGACCTGGATTTCTTCCTTTTTTCTTCGCTGTAACAAAACCCTCAAACTGTATCTGATTCCCGGCTAGAACTAATGACTGAGCTTGGACAGGCTTCTGCTCCAGACCTTAAATAAAAATAGAACTAATAGAACAGCTGCAGAAGTTGACGTTTGAGACCTGATCTTATACATCAAGAAGATTCTCACAAAAGTGTTGCGAGTATTTTCTCAAGTGATGACTCCATCCTTATCCCATATTTACTATTACAAATCTTTCATGTGAGGTCTAACTTTCATATCATTTATTTTTCATTACAATTTGATGAGGAAAATGTTGACAAAACTAACTCTAATCAAGGTACTTTCCTCGGGGGGATAGATACGTATCACGGTTATTTTTTTTACTGTTTTCTACAGACAGTGGTGATTCTTTCCCTCTAGGAAATCTCACATACGTTTTGTTAGCCAAAGAACTCTTCCGTGGCATTTAGCAGCAATGACCTTTAGGAACACGCAAACTTTGTTCAAAGGTGGGCTGTAGCTAGCACCCTACCCAGCTCTAGCGAGCACCTCAGGAGTACCTGGGAGAAATGTGGTAGAAGGCAAGAGGCTTCGTCAATTCCTACCACTTCTGCTCCTGAGCCTGCCATCTTTTTGTTCCTGCAGGTGATATTTATAAAACAAAATACAACCATGTTGACGTTTCTAAAAGTACTTTAACTGTTAGCACTTCTGAAGGCAGTTGTTCCATCTGCTCCTGTTAATTCAATTTGTCTTTAATTTCGTATTGCTCCAGTACTTCTGTAGATGTTCTTTTCAATTACAATAATACACAGGAACATGGGTTAGAGAACAGATGTTGCGTTTTACGTTGTTATTTAAGAGGCAAAAGGTAAAATTCCGCCTCACTCCACCCTGTCTTACTACTGTTGCCATCTTTAACAATGCCGCAGACTGAAGCCATATAAAATATCCTCACTGAACCTCAAACGTTGTATAAACGGTGTGAGATTTGTTGATGTATTTAAAAAGCACAGTATATATTCACCACAGTTCCCAGGCACTGAAGGAGGTTGTACGGATGCCAAATTTTGCTCCCGATATTTAACTCGCAGACTTGACTTTCAGAACACCCAAATGCTACTATTTTCCTATGTGCCGTCAGGAAATGGAGATGGCAAAGCACTTGCCCGCTGTCTGTTCCTTCTCAGTCCTGGTAAGCACCTTCTCAAGGTTTCCACATTCTCCCTACAGCTCCCCAGCATGTTTCTTACAGAATGCTCAGTGTCCTATTACTGTCTCATTTTCCAAACTGTCTGGATAGCTAAAGTATTGCCTTCCTCTGTATAGTGACTTATGATGGGAATAAAACTCTTTTTCGTGATTTTAAGAATAATTTGTTGACCTGTACCCATAAGCTTGATAGGGGTTAAGGAGCAGTGGAACTGCTGAACTACCTACGCAGCTCAGATGAGTGTGTGCATTGTGCTGTTGCCTGAAGATGTCTATCACAACTGAGATACACTCATGCCAAATGCTATCCAAGCTTTATATTAGGGCATTTTTTGTAAGAACTTTTTGAACTGAAAAGTCTAGTAGCACTGAGCAGACCGTAGGTAATACTGCTTTCGCTGCAGGAGGGAACATAATTTCTCCTGAAAGATTTGTTTAATATCATAAATCATCTGCCCAAGGTCCTAAAACTGCAAGAATCCTTGAGTAAAAATATATATTAAAAAAGCAATGAAGGTGGAAAGTCAGTTGTAGGAAGGAAAGGAATAGGTTTCTGTGATCTAGAAGAAGATGCTGAGATGTGAAATTAATTTGCATTTTTGGTTCGCTTCTGCAAATGGGTTGCAGGATTCATTTAATGAGGCCTCTCTGAAACTTGGAGATTTAGCACAGATTTATATTAATACAAGAAAAAAACCCACAACCCTCTCTCCTACCATAATGCTGTCCTATTATTAACCTTCTGTCCTAAGCTGTCACTTTATTGGATGGACGAGCACATAGGAAAAATGAAGCCTAGTGTCATATTGTGCACAAAGTGCTTCTGCTGGATTATTCACAGACTTGATGATTCAATTAGGAGAATACTTTTCTTTCTCAGGTGTGAAATTCCATGCAAGTTGAAAGGGAGCCTTAAAAATAGTAATGGGCACAATTATATTTGGAACATGTCAGATAATCGTGTCATTTTTCAATAATGAATTAATTAGTATAGTAATATTTTTCATGTGCACAGTGTAATTACTTTCCTCTGAGGATGTCAGAACGATACAAACAGTTTTTAATTAGGCCTCTAAACACCCGTTTGAGGTAATTGTTGTCTTTCTGTACTCATAGGAAACTGAGGTACCACGAGGTGAAGTGATACTCCTGCTGACAAACACCGAGTTGGAGGAAAATCACACTGCGGGTTTTTTTCTATTCATATTAGAACAGAAGATACTTTCATTTGTAATGTTCAGTTAGAAATGGGAGAACATGAGTACTTGAGAATTTAGTGTCTACCATGGCACAAACACCTCTCTTCTATTAAAAAAAGTAAAAAGACTATATTGAACCACGTATAGAAAAGAAAACTTTCAGGCTTCAAACTTCTGAGGTTGAACAGCCCTAACAGGAATAATCTCAGAAGGCAGCTGTACTGCTAGCAGAAGTCACTAAGCACTTTCCCTTGCCTATAAAATTTGTTCGTCTAGTAGTTTCTGATGACCATTTCATTCTTTGCACACAGAGACAGCACTTTTTTCTGAGGAGGAAGAGGCCGGGTTCTATGAGATCTGTGTCTTTCTCCTGTGGGCTTGGCATGTATCTGCAAACTGGTGATGTAGACCTTGCAAATACAGCTTGCTAGTTTTAATATAATGACAAACTAAATCAGAATTCAAAAGCCTCTATTACAGGACTGACGATTGAGTGCATGAGGGGCAAACATCCTTTAGTCGTAAAATAGGTATATTTTATGTCAATCATAGGAAGCGTATTGTATTTGCTTAATATGACTAATAACAGCCAATCAGTCAATATTCAATTACCATTTCTAGCACATCTAGTAAATTTACCCACCCATACATTAACAAGGTGGTAGAAAAAACCTGAGAGCTGGGTGCAATCACTGTTTTGCAGGATGACTAATTAAGAAACCTTTCTTCCTAATGAGCAAGGAGATGCTGCTTGGCTGAAGTCCCCTCCTGGTAGGTTAATCCAGCTTGATTTTTGCTCGTTCCGCACCGAGATCGGCAGTCCTCAAAGAACTGTCATACTCCTACTTTAGACTTCTACTCTGTTATTTGATTTTACTTGAGTGGGACCTGTGGGACTGTAATGATACATGTGTCTTAAACAGAGTTGTAAGACTTGATGAAATAATCCCTATCTGTACAGGAGAATTTCTATTTTTTCTATAATAGATTTTTTCCTAGCTGCTGGACTCTCTGTCTCTTTAGAAGAAGAGACCACAATAAAACGCGCACAAAATTCTCAGCTCTCCAACCCAACTAAACGTAGCAGAGTAACAAAGAAAGATTGCAAAGAGATTCTTTTCATGCTAAATTTTGGCCTGATGTGTAATGAATCTGAGAAAGTATGTAGGTGCTTCTGCCTGAAGATTCAGATTATGGTCAGTGCTCTGGTGTTTATTATCTGTGTTCCGAGGTGTATTTTTGTTTGAGGGACGCGTAAATGGTAGCAAAGCTGGGCGCTTCAAAGCATCTTCACTGTTGAAGTACTGCAGGACCTCAAAAATCGGAGGTTAGCTTTCCCCCGCCATTTCAAATGGCAATTAAAACTACAAGTAGGGTTGGACTAGAAGAAATTCCTAGGGTCTAGGCAGCCTCGGATTTTTCCAGCTAATGCCAATGGCTGGACTGATGTTTTAAAGGGCATGTTATGTATGTGATTAGCAATTCTTTTCATCATAGTTACAACTATCTCTTTATTTTTTTCCATGAAAAATAAATCTAAATGTCTCTTCAGTTATTTTTAAAATTTTCAATTAAGCACAAGTAATTTTCAGTTTAAATGGCCGGGAGAATCAGAATAGTCCGTAATATTATTAACCCATTCTGCAGCTGCTTTATACCCTTTTACCTCTAGATGCTGTGCTGCTGATAAATGGGAGGTGAATCCGGCCAGGGTGCCAGCTGGCTTTAGTCACTCATTTGTGTTTTCAGTCCAGTCCGTAGACACTGGGGAAAAAAGAAGGAAAAAAAAATTCTTTAGAGCACCAGAAAAATGATTTATAATTACTAATTCATGTAATGACGGAAAAAATTTCAAGAATGATCAAGGGAATGTCAAGCTTGTCTTAGGAGACAAAAAGAGTCTGTATGATTTAAAGTGGGGGAAAAAAAAGATGGTGTGCTTGATTGCTCTGTGGAAATACATGAGTGAACAGCAGCGGACACAAAAATTTAAAGTGGAGGATTGTGTTGGAACAAGAGCACAGGGATGAAGTTAGCCATAGGTAAGCAGAGGCTGAAAACGAGATGTTCATTATCAGAGGAGCAAATTTCTTCAAATAGCCTTTGATCCAGACTACCAAGATCAAAACCGAAGAAAATTATGCTTACAAATCTTTGAAGACACTGGCATTGTTGCCCGTGATTACAGTACACCAGCACCTTTAAATCTTCTAAACTTTCCAAGTCTCATTTTTTTTTTTTGTGATTGCTGTGAAACAATAGAGAAACAACTCGAAGTTTCGTTAATTTCTAAATTATGAGTTAGGGTTGCCGGTTGTGTTCCATGCTGTCTGTCTTAGGGTGTAGAAGTCTTCACATTTTTTATTTCAATTCTGAGCAAGCAATAAATATAGCAAAAATCAGCGAAAGCGTTGAACTATTCCCTGATGCAGTCAAGAAGGATTCGGATTTTCAGACTGAATTAATCATATATTTGGTTAACTTAAAGATTTAAAAAAAAAAAAGTCAGAAATATATGTATATGCAAGTTAAACTCCTGAGTTAACAGGGAAATATTTACAGGGAATTGAAATCCTGAAGAGCATCAACATCTGGCACTAGGGGATATAAAGAGCAGCATGTTTTGATTATTGATTATGGTGATTTACACTAGTGACAGTTAAAGCCAAATGGATTAGGCTCCTATGTCTTTATTTTTTTTCAAATCAACGTAAACACTTATACTGAATGTCATTAAAATCAAAGTAAGAACCTGCTAAAGGACACCAATAATAATAATATAAAAGCAATTAATTTAATCTTTGTTCTCATTAAGCTCCCATAACTACACTTTCAAGATGAAACGTATTTATGTGGGGGTCAAGCCACTTTATCTGAAGTGTTATATCATCCAGATTTCTGTCGCTGAGACTATTGTAAGGAAGAGGAGACTGGTCATCTTCAATGTTAACAAGGGAAATGGACAAAAAAGCTGAAATTCATAGCACAACTCCTTTCAAAAGGCTTGCAGCCAGCGGTACGTTCTTTTCCTCTTGGAGTGCTGAGCTCTGTTTGCATCCATGAAATCTGCAACAGATTGGAAGGAAAAAAGTACAAGCAAGAAAAAAAAAAAGTCCTGGATTTAACTCCGTGAGGCTAGTGCTCCTGCTGCCACGCTGCATTTGGACCCCTAAAAAAAGAAAGCCACTGAACTTCCTTGAGTAGATTTTGCTGAATGAGTGATTAGATTCTGCTAGGGCAGGAATTGCCGAGGGGGCTTTTCAGACGTGGTTTGAAGCTGGCGACTGGATCATCTTCCGACGGGTCAGTCTTGTCTTCCATTTAGTCTTCAGAGTTTGTATGTAGCGGTATGTGTTTGAAATGAAGACACAGGGAAGAGATGGTCAGGCGCTACGAAGGCACTACGCTCCTGAACTTCGAATTTCATGGTTCAATTCTAAATAAGTAGCACAAGAAAAGAAACTAAAATATAGAGCTTCCGTTTTATTTATCATGTTAAAAAAAATCTGCATTTTCTTCCACAATTTTATTAACCGTAAAACAGTAAGAAAACAGAAGAAAGAGTACTAAGATAAAAATTCCTGTAAGTGATTTGTTTCCTGTAAAATATTGCTGGTTTCATGGGCCTGACTCTCTCCAGAGGTACGAGTGAACCAGCTCTGTGCACCAGGGTGAACCAGAGAGGCGATCGATAAAGGACGGGAATACCTGATCACCACAGGGGGAACGTTTTCCACAGAACAACTCTGCCATTTCTGACCTCTCCAGTCGTGATTCTCAAGGAAACCTTTATAAAATACTCCCAGAAGATGAACCCGGGAAACAAAGCTTTTATAACTCTGTTAGCTAGAAATCTTCACTTCGATAGAATTAATGCCCGGTTTTATACTCCAGTACAACTCTCTCTGATTTGTCTCTGTTACGCCACCTCTGAAACCTCTTTCCTCCCTTTTCCGGGTGGGTTAATGCTGTATGACTTATCTCCTTGAGAACACGCTTCTCTTTTCCTCCAGTCTTTCCTCTCATTATATAGCAGAGCCTGATTAAGCTGAGAATGGCAGGGTCTGGTTCTGTATGTGGTTGGGATTTTCCTCCTTCTTGTCAAACCTGAGAAAAGGGCTGTAACCTCGGAAGCTTTTCTTGCTCCGGTCTTGTCAGAGGTTATCCCATGCCTCTGCCCTGAGGCACAGTGAGGTCTAGCCGTGACATCGTGGCAGAGCTTTGTCTAACCTGTTCTTAGTTTTCATGACGCTGGTGATTCCAGTGCTTTGGTACATCTCTACTGCTCTGTTGGCTTTGCTCGTGTAGCAGGAAGGAATGCGAATGCAGATACTTGTTCTTTTCTACTGTGTTTCTAAAGGGTGTGCTCAGATATACCAAGTCCATAATAAATTTGATGGGTCCGTGTAAACACAGAACAGCCATCCCATTCAAAAACCAGTCTCAAAGGGATTTATTCTCAGATCTTGGACTAGTGGCAGACCTATTTTTGGATATTTAGTTTCAGCCCAGATAATTTTTTATTCTTGTTTTATTTGGAACACAAATTGCATTGTGTTGCTACTCATCAGTCCCACAGAACGCACGGCACAGCGGGAAGGAGAGCGAATTGCAATTGAAAAGTGGGGGAAATGGGACAATCTTGTCCAGCGGAGACTGACAATACTTGTGTTTTTTCTAGCTGTCCATACCTAAATTACATTGTGGTTTTTCAAAGACAACTTGATTATTCCTTAATGTAGTATAAGGAGAGTTCTCCTGTAATATGTCAGGTTATGTGGAAGGAGAGGGAGAAAGAGAGGGAATGACTTAAAAAAAAGTAATAAAATGAGAATAGAAGTATAAATAAGGATAATAAAAAGCTGATTAGTCTCTCCTGCCTGGAGTGAGAGTCCATCATCATGATACCACTGACGTCTGCAGGAAGCCAGCTACAATTTCCAGACAAATCATTCCATCTTTCATAGATTAAAATAATATTTTAGATTGAATGGCTTTGGCTTATTACAATATTGCACAACATGGAAATACTTAGAGTACAAAAGCAGACAGATGGCTCAGTAAATTAATCCGTTAAGCAGCAACAGAGCATAAGGTTAGTTGCTGACATTGACTGAATGTTGTGGAAGGTGGTAGAGAGATGACAGGATTAATTAGGAGCAAACATATGAAGGTGAAAAGGGATAATGTAAAAGGGGATGAGATGGGTTAGGAACCTGTCATTTAGGCCTGAATTTCACATTTGAGATTTATAACTGCACTTAAACTTCCCCACAATCTTGTAACAGCTTTATTGAACGCTCTGGTTCCAGGCGGTGTGGAAACGGGAGCACATCTCCAGGGCTGGTCTCCATTCTGGGCCCCAAGGTGAGAGTCTCATTTTGAGACTGCTCTGACTTTTTTGTCACCAGTTGTAACCATAATGCAGTAAAATACCTCATACTATTTAGAAAATAGGTCATTTGACGTTACAAGGCACTTCAGTTCTTCTGAAACAGCCGTTGCACTGTTCTTCCAAATTGTTGGGTGATTTTTTTCCCTTGTAGTGTTTCCAGTTGCAATATACTTTTGAGTAATATATTGGCATAGATATGGAATTAAGGGTGCTCCAGAAACTTTTTTTAGGGCTGTATATGTTCATGCTAGCTGAGGCCCAGGCATAGAATGTATTTAATTTATTTCACTTTTGTTTCTGTGCACTTTCTGAACCGATTGTGAAAAAATGCTGAGCACTCCCGCAGGTACCGAGTATTGCTTTTGGTTGAAATTCCGCATTTTAAGCTCTACTGATGGAAGAACCAGTGTGAAAAAAATCACATCATGAGGATGCAAGACAGTATTTCAATGTATGATTTTCAAAATGTCTTTTATTCTACAACAATCAGTATACAGAGATCAGAAATACATCATACGATGGTGTATACAGGGTATATTTCCATAACAGAATGTGTGTCTCTGTTGTTTGTTGATTTATTTTATTATTCCTAACCAATGTATGTTGATAATACAGAAATGGAAACCTCCCTTTTTTTTCCTGCTTTGGATTTATTAACCCTGCAGGAACATAATGCAGCCTGGTACAGCTATACTGGTGATAAAAACTTAAACCATGAGCTTGATTCTAAATGGGAAACCTCGGCTAGTACTGAGTAACCCTGTGGGTTTCTCTGCTGCTGAGATCTCTATCTTGGATCCAGAGTTGACAGCTTAGAGATACCCAGGAAGAGTTACTGGAAAGGTCAAGACATGCTGGATGAAAGTATTCTTTCATCTAAGCAACAACCTGTTTTCCTGTTTGTCTTTTTTTTTAACTGAAGTATTACACTGAGAATTTCAGGGTCACGGTTACTGGATATGATGATGGTTGTAGTCATTTCATAACAATTTCAGCCCAGTTTTCCTACTTTTGGACTGCATTTATAAAAATAGTTCCGGTAAGCACCTGCCGGAGATGGCATGGTTGCAAACGAAGCCTTCCACAAAACCCTTGTGCCTCAAGTCGAGATATTTGCCATCAAGCAACCTTGAAAATGAAGAGTCCTTTTCTGTAGCTCCTTTAAACAGTCTGCCTGGCAGCCTGGAATGATTTTTAAATTAATTTTCATTGTATTTTGAATATGATCAGGGAAAAAAATAGAGGCTACTTGACGCAACAGTAGCATAGATTATTTTATGATTCTTCATAATGGATACTTCATTGAATTAAGTAAATTAAACTTTAGAGAAATATTTTTAACCAATTGCTCTGAGTGCATGAGGAAGGCTAGTGAAAGTTTGCTCGCTTATGATAATGTACTTCAAAAGACCTAGTGGTTGAATCACCATTTAAATGCTGCCTTGAGTCTTTGTATCTCAGTAGAGTGACTTTGGCTGTGACTGGCGTCTACAGCTCATGAATAAAGCATACCATGTATGTGAAGGTTTGTAGGGCTGCAAGTCAACTGGGAAACTCAATCTTCCTTTGATAAAAACATTTTGCTTTTGCGAAAGTGCTGGAATGAGAGCCCTGGAGCTGGCGCCTTCATTTTATTCATTTCATTTTATTCAAAAGGTGGTGTGAGTTTTCCTCCTCTTGTGCTGCCACTCTGCCTCTGTCCTAACCTCAGTAAAATAAACTCCTGGGAGATGGGTTTATAAGGACGAAAGTACCTTGACCTTTGATAAAGGAGTTAACTCTTGCTGTTGCTTAGGAAAGATAGATTCTCCGATTAAAACATCATTGGAATTGGTGTAAAGGTAACAAAAATCCTTAATTTTACATGTTCTCATACACCCGTAAAGATTTGAACCCCAAGACTGAACCCCAAGACTTCAGGTTCCCTGACAGCCTCAAGAATTCTGTAGTATAGTCAAACCTCAGCAGTCTTAAAGACAAGGTCCCAAAGCAAACCTGGCGCTGCTGCACAAGGAGAAAGGCTGCCCAGTGTTACACAGTCTATATAGAACAATGCAGATATGTGGAGTACAGATAGAATTGGAAAGCTCCATTATTGCAAAAAAAAAAAAAAAAAAAAAAACCGAAATTGTTATCAACCCCGAGGGCGGCTGCGCA
>NW_010422581.1:73584-75270 GCF_000710305.1 Buceros rhinoceros silvestris
GCTCAATTATTGCAAAAAAAAAAAAAAAAAAAGCCAGTAACTTGCAGTCACTGCCAGGCTGGGCTTGGAACCAGTAAACCTTCTTCTAAGTCATTTTTCCAGACTTTGTGGCACATGGACTTGGACGAGAGCAGCATTGGACATCTCTCTTTTGAGGCTTCGAACTCCCAATCATTTGCCTATCCCCAGTGATTTTTTTCCTTACACCTCCAGGGTGAAATGTCTGTTGTGTTACATCTATGTTCACTTGCTGGTAAATTGATTCCAAGCAAACTGTCTAGTTAGAGCTGAGACGGAAACAGCGAGTAGATTAAACAAACAAGCCAAATATCTTACCAAATACTGCCGTCTTTGACAATTTTTGTCCGGTGTCAGGGACAGGGTGGTGTGCTGAGTGGGAACGAGGGGCCCTTGAGTTCTCTTTCCTGATAGGGATCTACCCTCAGTGCTTCCCCTGGAAGATCGCACTCCATCAGAGCCTCCTCTTCGTCTAAACTAGAAGAAGATGTTACAAATATTTTCTTATTAATATTTAGAAATCCCTTAGGAAGCTTAAGAATGTAATTCTCTTCTGCTTTAATCACACTGTACCTCTCTGTCTTTTATTTCAGGCCGCATATGAGTTGAGTGTATATATTTGCACATTTTTCATTCGCTTCTGTACCAAAACTTTCTAGCTAAAAAGATTCTTTTCTTTAAAGAACAGAAGCAAGAAAATAATTTTTCCTAGTCTCTTCTGAGAGTTGTAGAGACAAAGATTGACCGTAAGAAAGAAAATGCTTGGATCTTTTTCAGTTTGTCAGCTTTTATTTATAAATGATTGTGTCACAAAAAAGGAAAATAAAAGTATATTTAAATCTGTTTATACATGACAGAGATTTTAATGTAAAAATAGTGCTTGAAAAGACAAAAGCATTCGACACTAGCTCATCAGAGATGTAAAATTTTCAGTTTATTAGTTTTTCTTAGCTGGCTCTTCACTTTCATTCTGTGCCCTTAAATCCAACTTTAAAGTCTCCGAAGAATTTCGCATGGTCCACGGATCAGACAGACATGAGGGGAATCAGTTTGCAGCAGAAGCTAAAAAGCAAGTACTTAGGAGATGAGAAAGGAAGGAGATGATGGACTTTGGGACGTGTTCCACCAAAAAACGTTTGATGTGGAAACTCAGGTACTGAAATGGTGTGTGATAGTAAAAAAAGACATTTATAGAAGAAGGGATCGAAGGTACAGTAGTGTTTGGGGGCTGATAATCAGCCTATAGAATGAATGATGCACCATGGCTCTGGAAGAAAATAATATATACATCCCAATGCTAGGAGATTTTTCATTAACTAGTGATTGCTAAACCTTTTAAAGTGAGATTGGATGTAATAAATAACTATGTGAAAGCTTAAGCTTATTTTCATGCATTTCCAGCTTTTTTTTTGTGTAGAAAAAATACTGAATTTAATATTTTACAGTGCACTCTTAACCTAAAAGGATAATAGATAAAAACATCACCAGGAGAGGGCTATACATGTCAGTCCTTTGGAATGATTTACACAATAGTAGACATGAAATACGTAACTTGCTTCTGCCCGCAGAAGTATCTTAAAGTTGGACCATTCCGCCTTTATCACAGCTGTAAAATGTCAGGTAGCAAAAAGGAGAAGGAAACAAATGAACTTCTCTGGGTCAGCAGGA
>NW_010422581.1:75403-88838 GCF_000710305.1 Buceros rhinoceros silvestris
GAGCCATGGCCAGGAGTGGCTGTGGAAGGCTATGCCTGGAGCGGTGAATGCCAGACCCCGGAGCTGGTGGTGAGCTCCTGAGGAGGAGTGGTGCTTCCGGCTCTCTCGCAGTTCTGTTCAATCCATACCAGCCCCGCTTTGGAACTCTGTTTCAAGCTTCATGCTATTGTGTCATTAATGTTTTACAAATGCATTTTTAAAGCTTTTTTACATAAATCTTGTTGAGAACTAATGCATGTGTTTGGTTTTCTTCCCCCTTCTAAATCACACCCCTGGGGTGGGAGGAATTAGACATTGTTTACATTATTGCTGAAAATCTTTTATATATTCATTCCTTTAAATGGTTGTAGTTAGCAATGTTTACCTCATAAAACAAACGCTTTGTATCCTTTGAAGACTAATTCACCCATAAATACCCACGTTCCCCAAGCCTAATGTGCAGTAAGATACTGTGTGGTATAAATACGTCTTAATAAGAGCCGTATTTTCTAATTCTAAAACTTGTTTATAACCTTGAATTTCAAAGCTCTCTATGACTTTACAGCCATAATCCCTGCAGATAAAAACTATTACCTTTGGTTTTTCCATACCCTAAGTTTTATAGAAGCCCTTCGGGTTTATCCAAGGAAGGAGGCGCAGTCACACACGCGCGTGCATGCATACACGTACACACTTTGAGATTTCATGGACTGTCCTCAAGAATCTGATTTGTTGAAACCCTTAAGGTGTATCTCAAAAGTGTGTTGAACGCAGTCCAAAGATCAAAAGATCTGGAATCTGATTATTCTCCCCTTGTACTTTTTTGAGGAGGAGGAAGCATCGACCTGTAGCAGAGCCAGTGTCAGTAGAGGTGCTCCCAGGCCCGTCCCAGGTCAGGTGGCCACCTCTAGCCTACCTGTCCTTTAGCTGCTGTTTGAGTTTGAACAGCATAATTACACAGCCTCCTCTTCTTTTTCTGGTGAATATATGGACACAATATGTATTTTTTTCTTCATTCCAGTCCCTTAGTTGCAGACTAGGTATGTTATTACAGTGTTTGTCAGTATTTTGGTAGATTCTTTTATTTTCAAACAATTACTTGGAATATGTGAACTTATTTACTATATGATTATTCAGCTTCCTCAGTAGATATTTGGTTTCCTCCCCATGAAGAATTTCCTGACAGTTGTTCTTTATGCCTTCAGATGAGGTCCGGTGCTATTCAAGTTTTCCTCTCACCATTTATATCATCAAAAACTCGACTGATTTAGGAGCTGGTTATACATCTATTTCCACTTCCATTCCGTTGTCCAAAATGGATTGACAGTAAAAAGGCTTTCTGCAAAATGGCCAGTGTCACCTTGGTTTCCATAGGCGTTATTTAACAGTGATTGTACTTTCCTGGTTTCATTGCAGAACAAATTGCTTGTGATCTTTGGGGACATGCAGCAGGTAATGCAGGTGCATTTGTTACACAGCCTCTGAAATCAGTTGACTTTTTGAAGAAAATCTCATTTTGATCTCTATAAGGATAATTTCAACTCTTTTTCCTCTCCTCTTTATATCTGTTAACAAGTGTTTATAAACGCAATTATTTCAAAGGCAGCGTACCTTAGAAAAGGAAATAGAGAAAAAACGGAGGGGATAGGTGACAACAGCATCAGGATTGGGCGATACAGCAAATACGCTATTGTTGTAATAAACATTGGCAAAGCTGCCATGGAGTGCATAGTTTGGGCCTTTCTAGTTTTGCTTTATCTTTTGAGATTATCCCGGTAGAATTTGGAAAATAATCCAACCAATCTTTAATCTTGTTCTGGTAGTGATTGTTTGCTAATGCACAACTGATTTTCCTCTGCGAGTGTGGTGGTGTGTGGTGTAACCATTGTGGGGGGATGCTGAGGGAAGAGCCAAGAGCAGAAATGAGGGATATGTAGTTAACACCCTAGTGGCACTGACAAACAGATGCAAGATGGCTCAGCTTCAGTGTCCGGGAGAGCTGTACGGGCAGCAGCCCAGTCTTCAGGCCTTTCCTGTCCTCAGCTTTGTGTAAGGTCCCTCAGCACCCAGGGGCTGATGTCACAGTAACACCTTCCCTTGACTGCTCTCTCAGGAGGTAGTTGCTTTGCTGTTTTTTAACTGCTATCATACATCAAGAAAAATTTGTTGTCATTTACCTCATTAAATTTTATATTCATTATTATTAATGAAACTTTAAACCATTATATTAATGAAACTTTGAATCAATATGCTTTTATTTTAGATTTTTTCTTTTAAAGGGTCTTTATGAAGATTCAAGTCAATAAAGCCATTATAATATGCAGATAATCTTTTTCCAAGAATCATCTTTTATTTAGCCTCACAGCATGATTTAAGATTTAAGCCAAATATCTTGGCTTAAAGATGGGTTAGTTCGATACGTGGCGCACTTAGAGGTGGCACAGCTTGTGCTGCTCTTCTGCAGCGTGAGCCTTTAGAGGTACTTGGGATGGAGCACTTCACAGGAGAGTCCTTGCAATATACTTTAAAGGACACACTAAGAGAATTGACTTCTAGAGTGGAATTGGTGTCAATTAACATTAACTTTCTCCAGTTATGGTTTCTCACTCTCAGTTAATTAAGTTCCTCAGACATTCAGCAGAAATCTAGTCACCATAATTGACCTAACGTAGGGAATTGCTCCTTTGAACAAACACAGGCCTCTGCTTTAAGATGAGGTCAATTGCTGTCTCAGTGATCTTCTGTAATGACTCGATTTTGGCTTTAGACATCTTCGGGGTACCAAGTGTATCTGGAGCAAAAAATATATGAAAACCACCTTCTAATAATAAGGCTCTTCTACTCCAGATATTACCTTTGTTTTCCTTAGATTTGGGGTTTCTGATAAGCAGGGAAATATCCTTGGATCAAGGTGTTCCTGTTAGGCTGTAGTAGGTACCGACCAGGTTAATGGCTTTGTCTTGAGATAAAGATTTGTCTCAGTATGCAAAAATCCACCGACAAAACTGCAGCATTTGGCAGGTGTAAGGCACTAAATGTTATTTACTGATTACTTTTACTGTTCAAAACCCCTGTTAAAGATATAGAAGGTCATAGATGACATAGCTGGAGCACTTCAGACTTCAGGGAGTTAATTAGGGAGAGCCCCTTCAGCATGTGGTCTTTAGGGTAAGCAAGAGAGGTTTCCCAATCTCATATCTTGTATTTATGAGGTATTTTATCTTCCGGTGATTTACAAACCTTCACTGACTCTCTATAATACTATTAGATTACTGATTATCAGGGAGGATAATCTCTCCTGAAGATTGAAGAATTAGTCAGTGGTAGATTTTGATGGAACTATTTATCGAAATATCTTGAGGATCTGGGCCTCACCATTTCATCGTCTGCAATTTTCTGCTCTGGCATTACTTTAAAGTTCTCTGATTACTGTTTGCTCCTGAATGTTGCTGCCTTAATAGTAACAGAGGTGCGCCTCATCTTCACAATCTGTTACTGGATGTGTATCAGGACTAATTTACCACTTGAGCAATTGCTGTTGAATGCTGAAGTGTTCCTATTTGGGTGAGGCACAGGTAATTATCTGCTGAATAGGAACCTCTGAAGAGAGGTAACCAAGCTCTCCAAGTCCCAGAGTGCTGTGAAGTTAGAAATAGAGACTCTGCTACTGTCAGTTACTATATCAGACTTAAAATAAGACTGAAAAAGATGGTGCCATCCCAAGGTAGGGCAATACAATTGATATGTGGCACAACTCGGTCCAAGATGAGGAGCAGAGCAGTAAGAAAAGCTCTGCAGTGTATCATAGCACGTAGTGGTTGTACTAGATAACACAGTTCCAAGCAGAGGCAGCAGCACTTAAGAAGAATTTCAAACTGGACTCACAATGGCTGAAATGGATAAAAGAGATCCTAATCCTTGCTCGAGTTTCTGCCCTGTCAATATTACTATTTACAAGACTTTATTTCCCATTTCACTCGTGTAAAACCAACAATATATTTGCAATTGACCAAAATGAATGGTCACAAAATATGAAAAAATTTACATTAAAAAGCAAAAAGAGATTCTACAATGACCAGAAATTTTTAACAAATTATGTTCTGCCAAGTGGTCTATTGTGTGTTATTTCATTCTTTTCAATCGTTGCAATAATTGTTTCTAATACGCAGTCATTGGTGGATTTAAATTGATTTCTGACATTTGATCATCTCACCAAGAAAACTCACAAAAATAAACATTAGAAATAGCTTTGAAGGAGTATTCCTTGAAGTATTTTCAGTCATGAAAAATGTAAAAAAACCCACTTGTCTGACAATATTTTCATTTTCTTCTTTAAGACTGTTCAGTGTGAAGGAGGGAAGTTGGGTTCTTCGGCCAACTATAGCTTTTTGAACACTCAGTAATAGCGTATGTATATTCATAAGGAAAAACACTCATTTAGTTCATCAGGAGGAGGGTAATCACCTCAGTATGCAAATTTTTGCAAAATCTTATTCAGTCACCAATTAACTTCATCTATATTTAGCTCAGATATGATAAATCCACGGAGCTTCCACATACCCCTTTGTATAACATTTGGGAAGAAAAAATAAACCTGCAGTCGGCAGTTAAACAAAAGGGCCATAATTACCCAGGTGTTTGGCCAAGGCTGATGTCAAGTCACTAAGAGTTATTCTGGAGAGATATGTCACATTTTATTACTACTTCTGATGCCTCTAGTAGTTAATTTAACAAATCTGCACACTCCCAGTGTAGTGTTCTATGAAAACCTCTACAAGGAAAGTAAATTTTTTTTTAATCCCACTGTACTTCAGATTTGAGGAATCAAATTTCTGAGAATCTGGGAAATTTAAAACCTAAAGCCAATTTTGAACAAAGGGCTTTGAATTATATAAGGAAACAGTTTCTTATGATTCAGTCTTACCTGAGCTGGTTATCATAGGTCCTGAAAGTAGTTCAGCTGTGCTAAAAAGAAACAAAGAACAAGTGACCTCAAACATCTTCTCCCTTTCTTGTGTGGTTTTTGTAGTAGTGACTGTTGTGCAAACACAACCCGCAGGCACTGTTAAAAATCTGCTTAGATTTTCCAGATGCCTTTGAAAAGCCGGTGCTGAACTATGGCTTATGTTACCATCACTTGTTTAGAATTCAGTCTACAAAGAGCAATGCGTGGTTGGACATGGCATGTTTTCTAGGTTTTAATTAACAGCTTTTCATGATGATGTAAGTGCTTTACTACAGTAAATCTCCAAAAGAATTCTTACTGATAACTTAGAAAAACAGGAACCTTAAGTAACGCCGTTATTCCAGTGCTGTTCATTTCACCGATCATTTCAAATGAAAACCTCAGGACTGGACCATCAGCTGATAGATCTGGCTCCACCAATCGGTGCTCTGAGCTAGGATGTGTTAGAGATTGCTGAAGATGACCCAAGGCGTGATGCTAATAAAAGGCACCCAGAGGCTTTTCTCCCTTCCCTGTTCCCATGCGAACCTTTTGTAAGAATGTGAGAATAATGTTAATATTAAAAAATAAAAATCTTGTTTTGTCTGCAGTGTTTGCAGTCACGGTCATTTCTCGCTCCCACTTTATTGGCTCCTGCACAAAAATATAATAGAGGGAATAGATCTTATAGAGCAAACAAATTTCATATGTGAGAACTTTGGTCACGTGAGCAGGAACGTCAGCTTTTAAAAAAACCACCTCTTTTGTGTTTAAAATCTGTGCCTGCAGTTTTGGACCACAATGGAGATAATCTGGGAATTCTGAAAGTTCTGAGCCCCTTAAAAAAGAGCAAGTTTTATTCAGTAAATTGTATTCGTTATTTATTCTCAGAAATGTTTTGGTCTTTCAAACAGTAAAGAAAAAGGCTTGGAAGCCCTTAGAACTCTTCTGGTGTCTTGGAACACGAATTCTAAAAGGTGTACAGGTTTTTCATGGTGACTTAAATATTTCTGAGGAGCAACTAGATAAGAATGTATAATGCAGTAAAATAACTATGAGTGCTGAAAAGGAGGGCAGATAAGGAAACCCCCCCATATTTCATCTAAATTGCTCATAGGATTTTTTATGCGATCTGTCAGATGTGACTGGTATTGTTTGACTGACATAAATTACTATTGATTTCCAGGCCCTGAACAAAATTGTAATCCTTTTTGGTTCTTAAGATCTTTTTCTTTTGGATTATCTCCTAGAGAAGGTTTTATGAAGTCGTTGATTTGATTATCTGATGATAATGGCACTAGTTAAACAGTTACATGTACAGAAGATGAGGAGGAAATGCCTCGTCAGAAAGAATTTTACTCCTAGATAGAAGGCCCAGATCCGTACAGTCTGGGCTGTACCGATACCAGTAGAAGTTCGATTTCTCACAGACCAGATGAATGTGTTTGATAGAATTTCTGTCATTGGAACACACAGTAGCACTTTGGAGGAAGGGCAATGTAAATAAGCTAAAAGAATCTGGTTCATAGACCTACTAATGGCTTATAAAAATGCACGATGAAAAGGATCGCAGAAGATCAGCTTCTCCAAAGGCTTTTTCATAGGCAGGCTCTGTTGTTCGGGTCTCTAAAGATAAATTGGAGGGGTGTTCACCACGTGGTGGAAGGCTTCTTTTATTTAATCTGTAACGGATCCCATCCTGTCCTGCTCTAGTAGTTAATACTCAGCAGACAGGCAGGCACGAGGCTCTGGATCACTGACGTGTGGGACATTTGAGTATGGGTCGTTCCTCTTTGAAGCCATGTGGGCGGAGAAGCCGCTTGAAGCATGGGTGCGAACGTTCCTTCAAGGAAAAGTCATGAACACAGCTGGTCTGTTAACAGAAAGATAAACGTGTTTGAAGAGATGGGAGCTTTAACCTATAAAACTGGCCAAGTTTAGTTTTGTTCCTCCTACAAAAGAACGGTAGCTTGAAGGTCAAAAGTCACTCTCATGACCTATTAAAACCAACAGGAGCCTTTCTGTTGACTTCATTGTATTTTCTGCTTATTGTGGTGACATACACAAACTCTGAAATGTTGCTGGACCTAACTTCTGTACGAGTGAACCCGCCATTTAGAGTAGCTCTTAAAGGCAATGGCTGACGTACCTTCTAACACACGTAAAACAAGAAGCCCTGCAGATCAACATAAGAATTTCAGAAGAAAATCAAATCTCCAGAAGGAAATTTGGCCACTGCCCTAGAAATCAGCAGAGACAGGGTTAAATACAGTTGATGTTACTATGTGAAACATCAATGTGTGACATTTCACAGCAGTTAGTATGCCCAGATGCCCCCAGAACCCAGCTCGCTCCTCCTCCATTCTCCGCTGCACTTTGAACAGTAAGACACCGCTAACAGTCAGCAAGCCCAGGTGCTTTTGAGCCACTTTGCAGTAAAAAAGAGCAACACATGAGCTGGACTTTTGTCAAATCCTTTCTGGAAATCTGAACATGTGATGTCCATTGAATCCCATTTTTGTCTCCTATGGTAGTCTTGTCTTCAAAGAAACCTAACCAGATGGTGAAGCTTGCCTTCCCTTTCTTAGGGGCCATCAGTCTTTGCTCACGCTGGGTATTTCTAAGTGTTTTTCCTGTTTTGATCTCTGAGAAAGACTTTGTAAGACACTTCCTGCGAGTGAAGTTTAACAAGATTCTCAGGTATGTTCCAACTCTTTTGTTAATCTGTGGCTCCGTCATAACTACCTGAACCTACTGAGCTTCAACTAAGACATCTTGCAACAGTAATACGCACAGAAGCTTCCCTACAGCTCTGGTCACACACCTCAGCTCACCATGAGTAAATAACAATGACTTCCATTTATAAGAGCACCTTTTAACCCCTAAGATCCCGGAGGTTTACAAACTATTGTCCTGATTCTGCAGTCATCTACTTCAACAGAGAGAGGACAAACGTGTACTCCCACAGACAGAGAACTTCAAACATCACAGAAATCACAGGTGGGATAAAATTTTTCTGGTACAAAGTAAAATAAAATAACTGGTTAGGAAGAAATTTAATGTTGCCATCATTTTAGAAAATGCAGACACAATTTGTTCAGCAACTTGAACATTATCACTCAAAGTACAGTTTGGCTGAAAAATCTGTCAAGATTCCAACATTTAAACTGAAGCCCAGTAGTTTTTGAATGAGCTTGTGTTTTAAATTCAGTCCTTGAACCTATTTTTCTGTATTTCCTATGCCACAGAGGCATGATCAATATAGACTCAGACTGTTCTGTACTACTGGTTTACTGTTACTGCGTCAAAGAGCAATGACATATTCTTGGGAAATCTGTTCAGATGCCATCCAGGCCAAACCCTTTTAGCCTCTTAAGAGTGCAGACCAATGTTGAAAGTCATATTTGGCCATGTTATATTCATTCATGGCCACGTTATATTCATTCATGACAACTCGAGAATAATAACAGCAGTGAAATTTTCCAATGATACTTTATTTGGAAGGAATAGTCTTTCAGAGCCTTGTTTGTATTGAAGTCTTCAATTCTCTTCAGTCAAAAAAACAACAGTTGTCTGCGTGGATTCAGGCAAAATCAAATTGTAACTGAGAGATTGTTGAGGAAAATGAATTCATTTCTTTCAGATAATATAAATAAGTCTATATTCGCTGTCTGTGTTTTATAGTATTCCCTGATCTCTTACAGTTATACCAGATTTTTCATTCTGAAGTACCGCTGTATTACCTCTTGCTGACAATTATATTGCCACCGAAGTGGCGTTCTGCTGTGAGATAGGAAGGACCCAACTGACTTCAGTTACTGAGAGAACTAGGTGGACTATTTGCAGTGAGCATTTTGATAGTTGCAGCCCTCTACGGCCTTTGGAATCCGCCAATAGATAGAACGCAGTATTGTTATTTATATTTGCTGAAATTAGTAATTATTAAAAAAAAAAAGAGTGTGAGAATTAACCTTGTCATGATGACTGTGATTTCTGTTATTCTCTAGGTCACTTAAGAATGTGCAGAAATTAATGCAATAATTGAAAAAAACCCACATTCTTTCTACTAATCCTTTTGTCACTATTGTTATGTATTGGAACAAAAAGGGAGGAAGAGACGAGAGTAAAGAGATCCTGAACCATGCAGTGTGTATAATTGCTTTTGGGTTTTCACTTGGAAAAATTTGTGATATATAGTTTCTTTGTGCATCCAGGCCTGGGGGGGTACATGGAAAATCTATGTAAAAAACCCCCTAATTTTGATATGTTCTTGAGGGGTGAACAATTAATACTTTACTGAAATATTGTTTAGTTTTACTAGAGAATTATGCTTAAGGATGTATTCTTTCTCTGCTTAAAATAACCAAGGGCACGAAATGTTGCAGAAAGTAAATTCCAGAGGGAAAGATGTCTAAAGTTATGCTTTATGCAGGTACACATAAGGCCGTAGAAAAACAATTTTTTGTTTTTGCTAGACAGAGGTTATTGTCAGTTCATCGGTTACAATCCAGTACTTCCATTATTAACCACCTCTTGTTTCTTCGCAAGAGGGTAACCACTTCTTACGGTGGACTTAGCCGACTGTGCCTGTCACATATAGAGGAAAGTATTTCTTGGTGTCTTGCAGTGATCAAACTAAATGAGGAAGATTCAGAGCAGAGAGAAGGAAGAAATTGTTTACAATGAGGGTGGGCAGAGCCTGGCCCAGGCTGCCCCCAGAGGTGGGGGCAGCCCCCACGGTGGACCCAGAGGGAGAGTCAGAGCAGAGAGAAGGGAGAGATGTTTGACCCTGGGAGTGGTGAGACCCTGGCCCAGGCTGCCCCAAGAGGTGGGAGCAGCCCCATCGCTGGCCCCATGGCAGGTCAGGTTGGCTCTTGGGGCTCTGAGCCCCCTGCTCTGGGGGCAGATGTCCCTGCTCCCTGCAGGGGCTGGACTAGATGAGCTTTAAAAGTCCCATCCAACCCAAAGCAGTCTGTGATTCTATGATTCTATGATGAACATCCTATTATCAGTCAGTGGTCCCAAGATTTACATCAGGATGGCTGGAAAACCATATACAGGGAAAAGGAAACTTTTGGCTCATGTAGAAACACATTTTCTTTGAGAGAAATGACAGGCCACAGAAAACTGATGTTGGCAAGACCTTTCCTTGTGGAGAACTGAGCTGTCGGCTTGTTTTCTCTTTGCCTCTTGTGCTGGTTTCACTGGACAGACCAGGCCAGCCGTGGTCTGCAGGCTGTCAGCAGTGTCCAGTCAGCCAGGAGCTTAAGCTGGGAGGGGCAAAACCAGGACAGCTACCTCTCAGGTGTATCCCGTCCCTGAAACATCATGCTTGGTATAAAGGGGGAAGTTTGCTGAGGATGGGGGTACCTTCTCCTCCTCCTCTCAAATGGCTGCTCTCACTGGAGGGCCTCACTAATCATTGTGCTCCTGAAGATCTGCTTTCCTGTTCCTTGTGACTCCTGGACGTTCACTGGGCTGAGTATAGCTTTGTGTTCTTTATAATAGCATCAGGATTAGTTTTGCTGTTTTATTAAACGTCTTCTCATTTCACCCTATGGGTGTCCTCACCTTTTCCTGATCCCTCCTCTCAGCTGGAGGAGGTCATCAGGTGAGGGAACGGCTGCTGTAGTCTAGCCCTGGATATGGGCTAAACATAGACACCTCCGTGCTGGTATAATTGTATCGCTGAGGCTCTTGCCTACTTTAAGGTCCATTGAAACCCCTTCTAAGAAGATCAGTTTTCCATGAAATAGAGCTCCAACAACTCTCCTGTTGTTGGTATGAAATTCAGAAAGACACTGTGGCAGCATCGTACCCTCCTTCTACATATCCCTTCAGTGCCTAAATGGAGCTGTTATTCGATATCCATCATAATAGAATAATAGTAATTTGCTACGGAAATTTATCATTCAGTCCATACGGATTTGCCTTTTGAAACCTTGCAGGCGCATTCTTTGAATTCCCACGCTCGTGGCTGTGTTCAAAGTTCTGCAGCACATCAGGACCGTGCCTGTCATTTACTCCTTCATCACGTCACCTGAGCATATGCATATTTCACATTTACATTAGCACATTGCCTCATGTTTTGCTCTCGTTCGATTGACATTCTGTGTGCTAAATTACCTCAGTTCTTGAATATCTGTAACTGATTATAGCCTTGAGACACCCTCTGATAAATGGCTGTGTTCTAATTTTCAGAAGCAAACACTCTGATAATCAAAGGAACCTTCTGTTTATGCACTTCTCATCTGGCAGTATCACCAAACTGCTTTTAAATTAGTCTGGGAGCTTTTAAATTTATAGGCTTATAAATACTATTATCTAGTTTCATGTTTGAAGTAATAAATCCTTTTTATTCCATGTAACTTATTTTGTTTTAAGTTTATTCAGATTTTTATATCATCTGATTGGCTTCTATTCCAAGGCAATTCATGGCCTGGAGAAAACCTTTTTTTTAATATAATTTTGAGAAAGATTTAATTATGACAGTCAGATCCTGCTAGTAACCAGTTATAAGAGCCATAAATCACCTTTCTCAGGACGATGAGGTGGCTATAAAACCTTATGGAGTGGTGTGCTCGCTGAAAGCCTCTCCCTATATCAACCGCCTCTTTCCAAGATTCAGCACAGATTTTAGGGGACACCCAAAACCGTTCTGGAGATGCAGCTGGCAGAGAAGGTCTAAGGAGTTATCACTGTAGCAATAAGAAAGATGTTGCCTTTCTTCATGAGTTAGGGCACAAATCTTGCCAGTAAATTCTGATTGGCCTATGGAAGATCCTTGAATACTTTCGAATATCCTGCTCATTCTGATGACAATTCACAATCCTATTACAAGTAAGAGGTTTTGCTGCTCTGAGAGTAGCTGAGCATAGTAGGTCCAGAAATTACATCTTAATTAAATGAATCATAGCTAAAACTTATATAAAGCTTGAAAAATCCAAGCTGTGGTGAATTCCCAGTTTCTCATAGACAAACATTCTATTGGAAAGAAACCCCAGCACCAGTATGAGGCCAGATGCATACAGGACTGGTTTCTGCTCCCCCACCACTCCCTTCTTTTTAGTGCATCGATACAAGCCCGTGAGAAGTGACATCTTCAGCTTCATTAATAAAAATGTAGCTGCAAAGAGAAAACTGGTTCTTCACGGTCTTCCCTTTTAAGGATCGATAATATGTTAATTAAAAAAAAAATAGATGACATAGAAAATCAAAACAGAATTTGTGAATCTGCTAACATTTTAATTTGACCTGCTCATTCTGTTTGTTGTCAAGAAATCACATAAATTTGAATTCCAAATTCAAATTTGCTGGGTGAACAACAACAAATTAGGCTTCAACTTTCTTACTTGCAGAGCATGTCTAGTGTAGTCACACCAATCTCGACCCCTGCCCTGTAGACCGAAAGCTTAATTTTCAGCTCAGCTAACCTTGTAGTCTTCTGGCAGCAGGTTTCATCTGCAGATTAGGGAGTCGTTTACATATGTCAGAAAGCTCGGTTTCACTATAACTCAGGAAGCTCAGGACCAGAGAAGTTCATCCAGTATATCGCAAAGATCCTTGTTTAATTTAAGCTAGAAATTGTCACCTTCTCCGCAAACCGCGAACAAGGTCTCCACGTTGTGAAACAAACCTCGGTTTGACGATCCTACTGATCTATCTGCAATCCTGGAATGCATTTTCACTTTTTAACAGAAAATACACAATTTTTTGCTTTATTTGGAATATTTTGCAAAGCGCTTGCAGAACCTTTATAAACGGAGCCTGAAGGGTGCTGTAGCAGTTGATTTAGCCTTTGTGAGAATATAGTTAAAACGAAACATGAACTGTTTCAACGAAGCGCGGTACAGGGGTAACCAAATCAGTTTTAAACAAAGCTATTGGATAAGACCCGGGGTAGAAATGTTACTGTCATCGTGTGAGATCTGTTGACATATTGAGATAGATTAAATGGTTTCCTAGAGGTCAGGTGATCCCTGTCTAACAAAGCAGAACTGATTCTTGGCTTGCTATGACGAGAACAGCCAGCGTGCGTATTTTAAAAATCTCAAAATATATTGCAGGATAAATCAAACCCAACTCATCTATGCCCACAAAAATGAAGTTTTATGGCACCTTATGCTTGAAAAAGCAGAAAAGCTGGACCGGGGCCTGACTTTTACGAACGTGCCTCCTTCCTTCCCTGCTCAAACCCCAACAGACCTCAAAGTGATTTTCAAAGTTGAGTATTCGTATTCTCTTTTTTTTTCTTTTATACTGAAAGCGATAGAGTAACTGCGGCTTAGGGACATTGAAGTGACTTGCAAACCTCAAAGACCTTATGACCTTGCGACCTTGCTAGTCAGTCGTGAAATAAGAATAGAAGCCAAGATCACTGGTGCCCAGAAATGACTATTAAGCTGTGCCTTGCAGCAAGGCTGGCAGTAGAATAAAACCATTCTTCATATACCTTTAAAGCCTGTATTTCAAAGCCGGTGGTATTATGGAATCACTGAATACAGAATTACC
>NW_010422581.1:88973-92841 GCF_000710305.1 Buceros rhinoceros silvestris
TCTCTTCTCTGTCCTGGTTTTGGCTGGAATAGACTTAATTTCCTTCCCAGTAGCCAGAACAGTTCTGTGTTTTGGATGTAGTGTGAGAATAATGTTGATAACACACCAATGTAATTAGTGGTTGCTAAGTAGTGCTTACCCTAAGTCAAAGATTTTTCAACTTCTCATGCCCTGCCACCAAGAGGGCTGGAGGGGCACAAGAAGTTGGGGCAGCTGACCCAAACTGGCCAAAAGAATATTCCATACCATATGACATCGTGCCCAGTATATAAACTGGGGGCAGGTGGCCAGGAGGGGCAGGTCTTTGCTCAGGCACTGGCTGAGTGTTGGTCAGTGGGTGGTGAGCAATTGCATTGTGCATCAGTTGTCTTTCTTGGGCATTATTTCACTCTTTCTTTGTTATCTTCCTTTTTGTTACAATTATTATTTTTAATGTTATTTTATTTTTATTGCAATTGTAATTATTAAATTATTAAAATGTTTGCATCTTAACCGACAAGTTTGGGTTTTTGACACAACCCACGGGTGCTTGTTTTCAATTCTGCTCCCCATCCCACTGTGAGGGGGGGCGGTGGGGAGGAGTGAGCGAGTGGCTGCGTGGTACTTCGTTGCTGACTGGGGTTAAACCATCACAGCCTGCAACTGGCATCGGATTTTTTAATTTTTCAGTGTTTTAACAAGTATGACATTAATTGTTGATCTCAAATAGGAAACATACGAAATAATCAGGGCCAAGATACCATGTTGGTGGTGTAAATGTGACCTCCTTTATCAATCACAAAATGCTGTGGTCTCCAGCTATCACTCCTGTTCATAGTTGACAAATGGACTGAAATCCCAGACATTTCACACTCGATATTGGAAGTTGCTACTAGCTTTGCTGAATTCTGTCTTGTTTTTGTTGCTGTTAATGTTCAGAGATGACACTTTCTGTTAGGTCCCTGGATCCTGGCTTTTATCCCTTCCTGTGGAAAACAGCACTGACAAAATAACTAAATAACCATAGCCTGATCTGTGGTTTGAGGAAATAATGACTTCTTCCTCTGAACAGCTTTAAATGAATTTGCATCTTCAGTGATAGCCAAGGTCAGCTTTTCTGCCTCCCCCGCCCCGGCAATTCTGACATCCTATGAGGAAGGAAAGCTCAGATTTCACCCCAGCAATTTGAAGCGATAACAGGGAATACTGCAATGACCTTGGAATCCCTGTTTCTCCCACGCTTGTGCCAGGATAGCTGCAGACTAACCCTGTGGTAGAATGAGGGATAAGGAGAGAAACCCGAGAAAATCGTCTCCCGGTACGCGCAGCATTAATCAGAAGCAATGACTCACATGTGCTAACAGAAATATGTCGGTAATAACTTCAGCCCTCACCAGCGAAGGTGTGTGAGCAGAACCGCCACAGCTAATGTACCTTCCCTGCCTCCTCTGACGAGGCGGTGAGAGGATTCCTTGGGACGTGGATAACGGGGCAGCAATTCTTCTGCCTTTCCTTCCCCAGATATATTTCTGTGAGACCGAACTTAGACATTTTATTCTTAAAATACCTCATGGTTATGAATCCCAGGGAGACAATACTTCTCTTAAACTGTCACGGAGGGGACTGCAGATGGTGATCTCTGTAGGACCGTTAAAGTCATGCACCTGAAATTACCTCCTGTTCTCGTTCAACTGCTCTTCTGCAGTATTTTCTCATGAAGTTGCTTGCTATACAATGCACAGAGAGTGCGATGTCTAAGACATAAATTCACAGAAGGGAATGTATTTAGAACTGGAATGGAAGCAACCCTCAAAACTTCAGCATGGAAATACTAAAGAGTGGGAATATAGTTAAAGCTGGAGTTCCTCAAAGGGGACTTAAAATCTCAGATTAATGAAATAATCAGAGCAGAGTCTTCTTGACTATCTGTCCAATACTCATGTCTAAAAGGCTTATGAAGCAGCTTCTGAACCACTCTAGTCTACACCAGTTTCTTAAATGAAACCACAGTTGGGCCCAAGTGTTGGTCGAAGCGTGGACTCCTGAGAAATTTTCAGTTTTGCCACATTAGTGAATAACGAAATGGAGCAGGATGAAAATGGTGATGCATCGCTGCAGGATGATACATCAGAAAATACGGTTTATTCAGTTATCTTGACGATCGAACTACGGTTTTAACTATTTATGGTAATGCCTCCATTATATAGCAGTAAATATTTTATAATCTATTTTACGAAAATAACAAAGCACATGATAAAACGCTGCAGCTTGCTGTTGCGGAGCCTTTACTGAGGAGCAGGGCTGTGGAGGCACTTTGTGTGTAAATCATTGAGATTGTCGATGCCTAAACCACAGCCTTTTCTAGGTGGTTTTTGAATAAATAGCACTGTGAAGTTTAGCAGCAGAACCAGAGCACATTTTTACCCTTCCTAAAACCGTGGTGTTTAACTGAAGAGTAAAGTGCTTCTGGCTTGTATTGGAACCCGGGACTTTCCCTTCAGCTCTTTCAGATTTTCCACACGGAGTCTGAAATCACGACGATTGCTTCTGCATGTCTCCAGATGTATTAATGTCCTTAGCCTCTGCTGTACATATGTAATTAGATAAACGTAATGTACGGGCTTACCAGAAAAGCTTAATTTAAGGACCTTAACTTAAGCAAGACAGTCACTTGACGTACATTTATTCTCAGGGGCATGAGATTTGCTTCTATTTTCAGGATTTTCTCATAAGAAAGATGAAAACCTGGAGACTAGACAAATGCTAGTACCCTCTAGCCTAACCCTTTTGACTGTTACCTCTGCTTATTTTCTCAGAGTTGGATTTTGTACACATAAATATCAGGAATATGTCCAAATTTTTCTTACAGACTTGTTCATCTCCTTTATCTAAGTGAACCAACAGTTTTTGCCAAATGAAACGTAAATGAAGTAATGAGAATACCTTAATTCTCCTGTCACTGCAACAGCGATGAGAGCAGGCAGACTGCTAGGGAGAGAGAGCTTTCGGAAATAAACAGCTTTTATGGGAAAAAAAAAATTATGTGAGTGATTTATCCAGACAAAATAAAATGGAGGAAAAATTAAAGCATTTTAATTGCTTTTTAAAATTTGAGTTGGGGAGAAGAAAAACTCTCTCCATGATGAGAACTTGAAATAGCATCTTTACTAGGCCTGTTATTTTAATTCTTTTGTTCATAGTAAATAGGTGTTTAAAATGAAGATATTGTCTAGCATTTGGATCTAGCTTTACACTGTAAAGTTTGTCAGAGCTGTATGCAGAGGGAGTATGGTCAATATATACAGAAAATAAATACTAAACTGTATTTATATAAAAAGCAATTTTAGAAAATATGCAAAAAACACTGGTGACATCTTTTTTAGACAATCCAGACTGCTCTAAAACATCTGAACAGTTGAACTTGTTGACAGAAGTTGTTTTTCTTCATCCTCTGCCATGAGTTCTTTCCTCCAGCCTCCCAGTTTGTTCCGGGTACCGGTGCTGCAAAGCCTCTGTTGGGAGCTTGTCTATATTCTTCAAACACAGGGTGGTGACAGAGAGTAGAATTTAATCTCAATTTTCAAATACGCGCATTGGTTATTGCGATTAAATATCAAAAGATCTTTTTTCCGACATGTACGAAACTGTGAATAAAGTGCTGCTGTGAGAATAAATCCTGGCTGGATAACAACTGAGCAGAACCTCCAAATTGTTTTCTGCGGGTGCTTATATTGATATTTATGTTCTTTATATTTTATTAGATTTATATGGATGCTTTTATTGATAAAGTAAAGATCATAGCCCCAGCCTCTGCTTCACTATCACGCAGATCAGACAACTTTGAACATCCGAACCTTCCAGAGCACAAGGGCATAGGCAGCCCTAGTAA
>NW_010422581.1:92948-97714 GCF_000710305.1 Buceros rhinoceros silvestris
GCTTTTGTTTAATTTATTGTAGGCCATTGCAGGAAGTCCGTTACCTTGGAGTTTCTGCAGCAAGCCGTTGGTACAGCACGGCCCCGCACAGCTGTTACCTCTCACGGTGAACACTATGGCTTAGCTTAAACACTTCCCTTCTTTTTTTCCTTCGTTTTTCCCCCGCAGTAAGTAGGTCAAAACAGTTTATGGAAAAATTAAATCAATTTCACACATAGAAGAGATTTCCAAACACCCGTAACCATTTATTTCTGACTTTCCGTTTGGCAGAAATGAAATTGTGTAACTTGCTTTTTCATTCTTTAAAGCATGCTGGGAAGCCCAGATCTGGCAGCCTCTGTGAAGGGTTCCATCTGTTTGGTTTTTTTTTTTTCCCCAGCAGAGCCTTTCTTAATCCAACTGCCTTTTATATTGGGAAATTATTTTAGGTTCTATCTTCAGTGCCTGCGCTGGTTTGGCCTGTTGCTTCAGCACAGAGTTGCTCTTTCCATTTCTAACATACAGAATATTTGCCATTTCATTTATTTCACATCTCTCTGTACTTCCTGTTGATATAGGCTCGTTTTCTCAGGGATAAATATGCACTGGATGCAAGGAAGTCTCCTGTGGTTTTCTTCATAATAAAAATGAATGTAAATATTACTTCAAAATTCTCACTAAAAAATCCTATTTGCATCAGTTTACAGGACTTGGATTAACAGCAGTAAAGACAATACTAAAGAAAAAAGTGTAATTGTCACATTGGTTCCAGCTGAACATCACCCACCCACCCACACCCCCCACCTTTGTAATTCAGTCTAATCATAAGTCACCAGAATAAGAATCATAGAATCATAGAATGGTTTGGACTGAAAGAGACTTTAAGGATCATCTAGTTCCAACCCCCTGCCTTGGGCAGGGACACCCTCCACTAGAGCAGGTTGCTCAAACCGCCATCCAGCCTGACCTTCAACTCTGCCAGGGATGGGACATCCACAGCTTTCCTGGGCAACCTGGGCCAGTGCCTCACCACCCTCACTGTGGAGAACTTCTTTCTTATATCTCATCTAAATCTCCCCTCTTTCAGTTAGAACTGACACTGCTTGTCCTATCACTACACTCCCTGATAAAGAACCCTCCCCCATCTTCCCTACAGCCCCCCTTCCGCTACTGGAGGACCACTATAAGGTCTCCCCAGAGCCTCTTCTTGTCCAGGCTGAAGAACCCAGACTCCTCAGAATTTTCTCCTGCTCCTCTAGATGAAACCACAAAGATCAGTGACCTTCAGGATCTCTCTTGTTGGTTTTTGCTGACATCCCAGCAACCCACCAGCCTCTTGTTTGACTTAGTAACTCTCTTTCTCTTTTTCTCAATGAAACAAATGATCCTCCCAATTGTTTTCTAAGTTTCTGATTCAAGCCTGTTATCACCTGGTACCCAAAGCAGTAAACGCTCTGAGTGGGTATTCTCAAAGCCATTAGTCAATGGCAAAAGGCACTAGGGACAAGTTCCAGGTATATAGTGCAAAGCCAAGGTTGTGGGCTTTCATAAACGTGTAGTCAGCTGGTTTTCTGGGCAGACCTCAGCTGAAAGACCTCATGGCTCTTCATCTGGGAGTAGCTAAAGGCTTTAGCTGATGGGAGTTTGATGGATGCTGTAGGTATCTAGAACAGTGCTTCAACACTCCTGACAGCTGTTATTTGTAATAATGACTGACAAAAACGTGCAACTGAGAGAATCCTAGAGATGGAATAGAGCTGAAAAATAGGTAGCTAACATCACTGTGTGTCTGCTGTGTCCTCCACGTAACCTGTAGCTCTGAGAGCTCCTACAGACAGGGTCAGAAACCAGTTTCAGGGAACCTGGCTCTATTCCTGACTGTCCTGCTAAGTGTCTTAAATCATTATTGTCACCCCTCACTCTTGGCTACCTTTTTATTTAGACTGGAAGCTTTTAAAGAAATCACTGGTTATTGTTAGTTGTAGGTATTGGGGGCAGCACAATGCCTCTTCTCTGGGGTCTTTTGGCAACTACTATCAGATGAATCATGAATAATAACCTTCACGCAAAGCAGATGTATAAATGTAGATGGACCTTTTGCATCTAGGAACTCACAGCCCTCCTAGCCAGGGAGTTACACAGAGAAATTAAACTGGAGGGTGATTGATCACAACCTGTGTGAGTGGGAGTGAAAATAAGGTGTGCAGATTTGACAACCGCAGTCTCGGTGTTGTAACAACCTTCTTTTTAAGTGGGTGAAAGAGAAAGGAAAAGTACTGTGCAAACAATTTAAAGTTTCTAAATTTTTCTGTGATTGAAGACATAAATTACATTTATTTTCTCAGTACTTCTCCATATTTGAGAGCATGAAAAGCACCATGGGCTGATTGTACCCTCCTTCACTTACAGGAACTACAATTCTCTGCCTTGGGAGAATAAATGGTACAATATAACCCCCAGGAGCCCATGATGAGGATAGTCATTCAAAAAGTCTTTTTGACACAGTGACCCATAAGGTCAGCTCAGAGGGAGCACAGTGGAACGTGGTTTTCTTTAGCATCCGTTTTCTTTGCTGCAACACTGTTAATTAATTATTTAGCATTCCAACGCAAATGACAAAACTCACCCTCAAGATTTCTCCTATGCTAATTGATGTGTGTGGAACACGATGTTCACTTTCTCTTTTCAAATGCCCCTTTATCAGTCGCCTCCACTCACACTCTGCATGGAAGTGAATGTCTGGAGTAAAAACATTTGGATCCTGCCACAATTTACTGTTTGTCAGTAAAAAGCAAAGGTTGAAGTTACGGAGAAAAGCCCTCCAGGACCACTCCTTTTAAGCTTCTTCCACAGTTTCCATAACCTCGTTATGAACCATTTGCCTAGAACAGATCACTAGAACTGAAGTAGTCTCTTAAAAAAATGAAAGAAAGAGCAGCTTGAATGGTGACAAGTTGTTTAATATTTACCAACCTCAAGGACAGACCTACAGAAGAAAGTATAAATGTCTGTGAGCATTTGAGCTGTGCCGCTACCATGGAATGTTTCAGTGTAATACTTTAGGGAATGAAAACAGCTATCAAAGGAGGGAAAAATGTAAGAAGAAATGGAACAAATGTACTCTGAACTGCAGAGGGGAGGTCTTTTAGTGGAAGAACATCTCTTGTTTGAGAAAAATACCAAGAACGAGGTGGTGTCTATAAAAAAGTGAAAACTTTATTGAGTGTGATACCAAAGAACAGAAAAAGCCTTTAATAAAGTGCTCTGATGAACTCCGTGAAAGGAATATGGATTTCATGTAATCTAAGTGTATTTGTAAACTCCAAACTTCTTAGAGGGTAGAAATTAATTAAAAATAGAGATTCTACCTCTACTGTGCAAAACATAGTTTTGTATTGTTCTCTTCTGTAGATTGTCAATCAAAATACAAGGAGTATTCTGAGTTTTAAATAAGAATGAAACAAACGTTCTCTCTGTCTGACATGACAGCTGACGGCTCTGCGTTCATATCGTCAACCTGGGAGACAACAGAAGGGAAAAGGAAGATGGCTAAACAACCAGCCTGCCTTCAGAATTCTAATGCTCCAGCTCTACACAAGCTTCGTCTAACCAACAGTCTCCCTTACCCGCCATGGCTTTGGCTCTTCACCACAGTCTGGCACTACTACAATCACTAATCTGCAGTTCCCAACGATTATACTCTTCATCCTCAAGAAAGCCAGTATTATCTCAAGTTACTCCCTTCTTTTCACCAATACTAGCTGTACTGTCCTTCTCCTCAGTTTTCTTACGCCTTGCCTTAATTTATTGATTACCAACCTAGAATAGAAGGCCTGTGAGAAAAAATAATTATTTGATACAGATCAGCGAAGTTACAAAATTGAATCTGTACAACATTTTCCATACATTGTAAACTTCCAGTTCACCTTATTCTGCTTATTTGCTTATTTTAGACTTTGAAAATCAGGCTAGGTAAGACAGAAACATCTATTCGTGCCGTATTTGTACTAAGTTCAGTGGTTGAGAAGGCACCACATCATTCTGAGTTCATGGTCAGGAATATCAGATATAGCAAAGCAGCACTGCGCTCTGATTGATTAGCAACCACTTTGCATATCTGGAGGCAACAATATCCTGTGACAGGTGAAACTTTTAGGATACTTCCTCCTGGAAGCTGAAGTCGCTCTTTCATTGCTTTGAGGTGGCAAAACTACTGTCCAGTCCTTCAGCGCACTTAGCTTGCCTGAGAAATGTTGTTGGAAATGATACCAGTGCTCGCTGTGATTGCAGAAAGTTGCAGAATACAGGCACTAATGTGGCTCCTGTGGCTGCACTTTGCCCCTAATTTATATTTAATGCCTTTGAGCTTTCTTTTTAAACAGTTCTTCGAAGAGGTTTGGCAGTAGTATTTTGGATGAAATGGCTATGACAGAAATATTCTCTCTAAGGTCTAATTTCTTGGGTTTTAAATGTAAACCTTTAATTCTAATCACTTTGATGTCTGTGTATGTGCACGTCTGTGATTTTTGTACCCAAAATGTAAGAGCTGTTTTAGAATCACCCTTTAGTTTCCTGCTGTGGAAGCAATGAAACAGCTCCTTCCATTTGAGAGGCTGCTGAGATTTTTGGAGATAAGGAAGGAAAATATTTAATAGACTTACACAGGTCCATGGCCTCACTAATTGGCTTTTAGTGCCATAAAATGATTCTCTTTCAAATGAGAAAAAGCGAGAGGCTAAAAGGTGAATGCACGATTGTCAGCCTCAGAAAAGCCATTTTGGTTCAGC
>NW_010422581.1:97819-126224 GCF_000710305.1 Buceros rhinoceros silvestris
AGCAGAGGGCAATGATTATGTGTGAATAAACTCGGTGGGATTTTTTTTTAACCTCTGAAAGTATGATATATAGAGCCAGGGAACCCTGTCTGTGGAAGAAGGAGATGTCACAGCCTGCCTCTAGTAATTACATTACATAGCCTTTTCCTGATTGAGTAAATAGTGTTCAGGGGCTTACAGACATGATAACAGAGTGTAAGTAATTTGTTAGGTGTATAGAAAAGGTGTCATTTGAGATGTTCCGTAGTAATGGTTTAGGAATATTGATGGCCTGCCTGCAATAAGGTACAAAGGAAAGCAAATCTCGTAGTTGTCTTTATAGTGACTGAGGGGGGGAAATTAGGGAAAAAAATGAAATCTGATTGATTTTCCTTTCACAGTTCTTTCTGTGAAAAACAGATGTTTAAAGCAGCCGATTGCTTTGCTTTTCTGGTACAGACGGGGAAAATGCAAATTTTTAAGTACGTGGTCAAAAAGACAAATCAGACCCCATAAATTCAGATGAAATCCTTTCAAAGGATCACAAAAGATGTCAGGGAATGGGACCCACTCTTAATATACGTATCTCATCAGGACCAATTACAGCTGCTGCTGTTTCAGAGTGTTAATTTATAGCCTTGATAGACTCTTATATTGTTTGACAAAAGCCAACACCAGCATTGCTACAAGAACAGTGTTTTCTCTTTGATTGTCCCACATGTTGCTGCAAAACGTTGAATTCAAACCCAGGTCCATCCAGGAAGCACTGGCAAATCCCCATCTCTCTGGAACTCCTCCGTGAGCGAAAGAAAAAAGTGTTCACACAGAAACCAAACCTCTTCAGCAACGAAACTTAACTGGCTCAGGTTCTGAGCCAGCGGAACTTCTTTTGCTTTGTAGAAATATGTGGGAATATAGTGTGTTCAGGACGTAAAGGTCACAGAGAGCTACGAGAGGATTAGAGCCATGGGATGTCGGGTGAGACTTGCTCAGCCAGAGTCCAACAGGATTTGTTGTTGGCAGCATGTGTTGGTACCTTTGCTACAGGAAAAGAAGTAGGAAATCATGGCCTCGTGCGACTCAATGGATATTTTTCACTGACTTCAAGAAGCTAAAATTATGTTTAGGGTTGTATAATATGGGCTTTCCTTTCAGAAATGTAATAAATTTCTAAATTCTATTTCAATAGTTTCTTCTTACCAGTATTTTTATTACAGTTCAAAGAAACATTAGGTGCTCTTGGTCTCCAGGAATTTGTATTTTCTTTGTCAGCAGAGCTGCATCCACTGTACCATTGTTTTCACTATAAGCTAATACTGATCTCTGTAAAGAGCTGCAAGAAATTTCTCCTCCCCTTCTGCAGTACCTCACCTTAACATTACAACAAGGATTACTAAGAGGTAAACCTTGGTTCTTCACTGATGGTCTGAATTTCTGCCCATCAGCTGTAGCTCAGAGCGACGTCTAAAGAAACTACTGAAATCCTGCCGTGGCATCAGGATTCCTAGGAGGCAATTAGCACCGATAATGTTTTTCCTCTGTGGTGCTCCAATGCATTCTGTTTAAAATCTTAATTTATAGATCCCAGTTTTGCAAATATTTCTGTATGTACCATGTTTTATTTGTGCGAGTCATGCGAGGCACGTCGGTATCTTACTGCTGGGATTGGGTCATAGCTGATAAAGGGCAGAAATGGCTAGTGGCAGGGAGGCTGTGAAAGGGAGCTTTTATTCTTGCAATAAATATGTATGTTCATAGCACAGTCTCTCTAAAAGACAATGATAGCATTTACTGAGCGGATAATAATGGCAAAAATCTTTATTCCCTAGATCCGGAAAGATTAGGAAGAAAAGGAAATACTCTGTCTCAGCTACCTTTTTATTTGGATTTATATACAAACCCATAAATGTGTGTAAGGGGCCATCGGTGCAAAAGGCGTCAGTATTCCATGCTGAAACGGTTGAGAGGAAAAGATAAAAAGAAAATCAAACAAATGAAGATATAGTGGACAGTTAGAAATAACTTAGTGAGAACCACAAGATATTTCTCAAAGATGGAGCAGCTTTCCAGTCTTTACTAGTGTTATTTTTACCTGCCTTCTAGTCGCAACTTAGAACCCTCTTTCCTCCTAAATATCTGCATCTCTTGAAGTATCTGTTACACAGGAGGACGGAAGCAAAGTCACTGTGGTACAAAGCAGCTGGAAGCAAGTAAAGTCGTTTAATAAAGTTAACCTAAAACTCACTTTAAAAAAAACGTGGTGACCAACCTTGCCTTAAAAATTTTTCTTACAAAAGCCATCCTCCCGACAGGGGATGGCTGGCACCCTACCATTACTGCTCCTGATCTGCTGACGGATTTAAACTGCACTCGCAATTGTTTAAAGCAAAATAATAATTCTTCCTTCATCCTCCTCTTTCAGGTCCTGTTGCTGCTTCTCCATTTACATCTTCCATCTTCTCTTTGAGCCTATAAAATCCTCTAGCTAAGATTATTTTTTTTTACTTTGTGTCTAGCAAAATGAGTCCTGATCTAGCTAATGCTTCTGGTCGCTGCAGAAAAATAGGAGATAAATAATAACTCTTTTATTTGCCTGGATAATTGCAGGACAGCAAAGTGAAAGTCTTTGCAGAGTCTGAACCACCCCCACACCTACAAGCTGAATGTCTAAAATACCTGAATTCTAATTTATCTTGAAATGACAGAAAAATGTCAGGACAAGAAACAGACAAATGGGCGGTAAATCCAGAGGAGGGAGAAGAGGGAAAATACAGCCTCAAATTACCAGTTTTAAATTCTTCTTATTTTTGATTTAGCATCACCTTTAAGTCTACTAATAAAATGGCAGCATCTCTGGAAGTGTTGACGTTAGTTTGCTCTCCCTTATGACAGTAAAAAATGGACTGAGGCTATGGGCTATGTCGTTTGCCGGCGAATTAGATAAATCTTAAAGTTTATTTTCTGACTGTATACTTAGCTTTTGCAGTTACACCTCAGACATTAATCTATTAAAAAGGAGAAGATACCATCTTTCAGGAGAAACATGTCATAAATATTTTGATAAAGTATTTATAATCCTCAAAAACAGATGGCTGTTCCGTAAAGATCGTCAGCTGGGAAAGTTTGCTGACAGAAACGTGTTAAACAACTGCAAGTTTTTGAGGGAAGAACTTGCACCACAAAATCAGATGCATTCTCCTATTAATCAATCACAGTTGGGTGTTTTTTTGACAGCAGGAGCTTGCTTGGACCTGGTTTGATTGTCTTGCACTTTTTCTGATTAATAAAGCCTGGGCAGGGTGAAACATGATCGAGAGAGTAGGAAGGCAGATCACTTCCACAAAGCATAGGTAAGATGAAGGGAAAAGAAAATAATTTGACATGTGCAGATAAAGGAAAATCCGTGGGATTTTATTCATACATACAAAAATCGGGTTTGTTTAGGCTGAGATACTAATAGACAGCATTTAAACTCTCAGAAGTGGTGTATAAATCCCCCCAAAGAATCCGTACGCAGAGGCAGCATGTAGTAGCTGCGATTTCACGTACTCTTTAGTCTTCTCTGTGTGCATTAAGTGCCTTTTTGATGGAGAGAAAGACAAAGACGTGGCGAGGCAGGGCTCAGAAGAATGTCACATCGCTGCAGTCATTCCCACTGAAGAGGTTGATGGGATCGTGTAGTTTAGCATGCAGAAAGATGCTCAGGAACTGAGAAACATAATCAGAAGAGCAGATAGTGACAGATACTCTCCTCCTTAACATGTGATTTGTTGATAATAGTGAAGGGGTTGCTGTTCCAAGAATGCTGGTGTCTCTGACCTCTTCCCACCTGTTCTTCCCCAGCTCAGCAGTCTCCAGATGTCACCTTGGCAGGTCCCCAATGTCATATGAGCCATTCATGTTTCTGAGGTGCTTGTGGTCTCTTTGGGGTGTATTAGAGACCTTTCTATCGCTGAAATGAATGAAAAAGCCAAACCAAAAATACTTAGTCCGCATCGGTAACTTCCAAAATGCATTGCAGAGTTGCTGTTAATTTTGGACGAAGTAAGTTTCGATTGTAAAATAAGTGTTGTTTCAATTGTGAACTCCCCGAAGGGGAACAGGTCTATGACGCAGCAAAAGCAGTCAAACAGCTTACTTGAGGCACATTTTCCAGACCCCCAAAAGCACAGAAATCCATTATTTTCTGCAGTAGAGTGTATATTCATGGCACTGGTATGAATGGACTTCTGTTAACCTGAGAACATTTGTATCTGCAGCTCTCGAATACGCACGTGTCAAGACCTAGAGGGACTCATTGTCAAGAAGTGCTTGTGTGCTTTTTTACTTCCCTGCCATGGATTTATGGAGTTGTGTGGTCTATTAATTCCATGTTTACTTCATTTTGAAAGCTTTCGTAGAGCTAGCCAATATCTTTGAGGCTTGGGAAGGATGTTCTAAGTAAGGAAGAAAGGAGAAGATGTGTGTGAGGTGAGAGTTTTGTCCTCCTTTCACCTGTGGTTTGTCTTGTGTTGAACGTCTTTCCTACCATCACAGTACCAGGCAGGTGAAATTAGGAACAAGAAATTTCCGTATGAATTCCAAGAAAATGCAGCAAGATTTATGTTCAAACACAGAATTGCTGCAAACTCCATCCCCTGAATCAACTGACAATGCAGTGGAAGAATAAGGTGTACAGAATAACTTAAATGACAGAAGAGAGACTAAATGACACCAGGAGTGGCCATTCAGGTCTCCTGTTTATGCAGCTCAGTGCCTGAAAATGAATAATTGTCTCATAGCAAAAGCTTTCTAATCCACACACCATGTCTCTGTCGTAAATAACAATAATTTAGCAAAATGCTTCTTAAGCAAAAATTTATCTCTTCATCTTAAGTGATTAAAATGTAAGAAAAATTAGAATGTAAGCATAATTTAGCTGTAATAGTAATGAAAATAAACAGATCTGAAATTGTAAGCACAGGATATGAAATGGGTTATAATATTGGATTAAAATGGCACATAATATTACTGTAACAATGGCTCTAGGAGAGGATGCCTCATTTCAGGCAAATGTCAGCAAATGGTGGTATGATCTTGTGGCTGCATATGACATATATCAGATTATATGACAAATTAGAGGATTATTCTTTACAGAAGCTTGCTGCTACAGATGGGATAAAATGTTTCCTGCAGCTAGCTGTCCTCTGCACCAAAGCCATATGAGTATGTACGTGCACTGTTTGTTCCTTTGGAAGAAAAGAGGTTATGACAGTGTCAGACACTAACTGAGAACTCATTTAGACCATTGACCATTGGGTTTATGAGCTTGGACCTCAAATATGAGCTACACCATTAGATTTAAGGAAATTCACCCAACTTTAGAATCAAAAATCAAGAAGACCAAAGCCCAGGCCAGGTGAGGGAAGAATGACCAAAGAACTGACTACGTGTCTAAAACACGATGATGGTATTACTAGTGGTTTGAGGGGGAGAAGGTAGAGAAAACTGGGAGAGAAGTTGCACCTGGGAAGAAAGGAGGGCTGGGGGGAAGGAGTTCTTTGATTTGGTTTTAGTTCTCATGATCCTACTCTGATTTGATTGGTTAATTTCCCCACGTTAAGTCTGTTTTGCCTGTGGTGGTAATTAGTGAATGATCTCTCCTTGTCCTTACCTTGACCCATGAGTTTTTTGTCATATTCTCTGTCCCCTGTCCAGCTGAGAAGCAGAGTGAAAGAGCAGCTTTGGTGGGCTCCTGGCATCCAGTCAGGGCCAATCCACCCCAGCTTCTATCCTCTTCCCTTGCTAATCATAACCTCTTAGCCAAGGGTACCAACAGTTTTGTCTTGAATGTGCTCTGTAAATTCACTATAGGCATGTGTAATACTCCAGGAACATGGAATACCTTCATTTTAAGGTGGGGTACAAAATGGCTGGCATCTGTTGCAGAAGTCAACAGCTAAAACTTCTGTGTCTTATGAAAGCAGATTAATTTCAGAAGAGTTTATTGTGGCTGCAGAACCACATAGAATAAAACATTGTTCAATCAACAGTTCAAATGTTGATGGGTCGCTGATCAACACATGATCTTTTGTACCCTCAAGCATTCGTGGTACTGTCACGGGTGTTAAGAGGATCCGTTGTTCAGTCATTAAGGAAAAATAAATCCACAGAGCATTAGCAGTCATTATCCCATATTAGTCAAAAATAATAGTAACAGAAACTAAAACTGCGTCATGCTTTTCTTTCCCCCCAGCGATGTACAGTCTTTGGTAGCCAACACAAGCCACGCAGGGGCAACCACGCATAACCTCGTGCAGATACCTGGTTGTATGGGAGTGTGCTGGTTCTTCTGGTGAGATGCGCTTTGTTCTGAGGATCCTCTTCCATGATCTCCCCCACAAAATGGTCTGTTAGTTTTTACATCAAATATGCATCATTTAATTTTGGGAAAGTCTCCTTTGATATAGCCAGTGTTGTAATCCCAATATTTGAAAGTCAGCTTCTGGCTGTTGGAAGCAGCAGTTACTCCCTTTGTTAATATGCAAATTTATACTCACAGAATGAAAACACAGAACTTTGGGTGCCTATAGGATGAAGGCTAGAACTGATTTCAATACCTGCAGATGAGCTTCAGAGCTCCTCTAAATCACACGTGTGTATAGTTTATATTAATACTGGAGATGACTAAACAAGGCCATAAACAAAATATTATTCTCTAATAAGAAAAAGAATTCCCCAGTATTAAAATCACCATGGAAACAGAAATGATAGTCATACAAACCTTTAAAAATTACAAACTTTTCACCATTCTGCGCCTTGGCTTTGCCTCTAACAGAATCCGTATGCTGTCGTGGAGATCCAGGTGCTTCACGGGTGAGTGAAGTTTCTGCCCCAGGAACCCGGCTCAGAAGGCGCATCCTTTTTGCTTCCTTTATAATATCCTGGGGCAGGCAGGCGGCACAAGCGCTAAGGAGAGAGCGCTCCCACATAGACTTCTCAGCGGTTCTGCTTTTTGACCCACTGCTCTGGTCTGCGCGTGTGCGTCAGAGGCCCAGCCCAGAGCTGCCCAACGCGACCTGGGGCAGACATCACGTTGGAAAAAGGAGCAAAAAGGCTTTATTCATTTATTACCTCTGTAATCTCTAGAAGCCAGCTTGCCTGGTGGGCTCAGAGTGGGAACCCCTGAGTGAATGGATACACAAGCTTTGTTCATTTTGGATGAATGACATGAATGTTCATGGAAGTGGGGGTTTTTTTGGTAAACACTGTGTTTACAGAAACTGAAACAAACATTGCAGGAACTAACATACAGCTAAGGAAAGCTTATCTACTTGAGGGAAAGTTATATTCAAATGACCTCGCTTTGTTAAGTAACTCACCTGGCCATCGTGACTTCCTCGAACACTGAGTATTTGATTGTTCATAGGTTTTCTTTCTTATTTAGTTAATCAGATTAGCATTAATATATATTTAATTAATTTTCCATAATAAAACCAAACCTTTTAAGATTTTTTCCTGGATCAAATTTGTCAAATATCATTTTTCACTAGTCTAATACTAGAATTATTTTTCACCCATCTAAATACAGGATTTTAATCTAAGTTTATCAAATCTACCCTAACTCCAGTCAGTGTGATAGAAAAGTATTTCCACAGAGTAACTTGCTCCATCCTACAAAAAATGCAATAAACCGTCTCTGGAGTGCTTGTTCCCTCCAGTGACGGGAAGGAATCTAGATCTAGCTCTAGACCGAGTTAATCTACCTCGGAATCCCTTGTATTACATGTCATTAATGCCAGCTCAAGTGCTCGGCTTTCGGTACAATTCACCATGTTTTCACCCCTTTCCTGTTTTCTTTATTAAAGATAATGCACAGTGCTGCTTGATGCTCTGCATTTGACTAGGAAAGTCCCGGCAAAATAAGAGTATAGTTTAGGTAGAAAACTAAACTTCATGGCTTGGAACCCCAGTCCTGGAAAGCTTTTCTATTAGAAAGCAACTGAACATTCCTATCACATCTATTCTTTGGATTCAGGCTGCATAAAGTCTTCTAAAATTTGTTTAAAGCTTGTCCTCTACCAGATGAAAAGTCTCCTCTGTCTCATTTGGCTGTGAACGGTTAGAACAAATTGTCTTGCACAACGGGTGTACAGCCAAGCGCTGCAGAACAGAGGGGAGAACCTGCAGAACCCTGTAGACATCACTCAAGAGGGTCGTAAAATATTATAAATTTGACAGTCACAGCCCCCCTGTGAAATAGCCTGAATCTGTAGCCAAATCAAAGTGAACATCAGGTATCAGGATTAATGATTTGTGCGAGCATCGTTCTGTGCTCATTAACACAAAATCAGATCATTAGTAAGAATTTCCGTACTCCTTGCCCAGCCTTTTTCACTTCTGTGATGGCACTTGTATTTTTGCAGCAATCTGGTGGACACTGAAAGGGGCTTCTTCCAGGGGAATTAATAGAGCTAAAATAGGAAGCTGTCCTTGGAAACACTCAAAATGTATTGATTTTAATTGCTGAAGAATAGAACTCCATCATAGAAAAGACCAACAGAAATAATGAACATTCATTTTTCATTTTGGATAATTCTTACGAATTCATGCTTTCGTAATGACCCTTAAATACCAAACAGACTCTTTAACTTCGAAAAGAACCTTTGTGTTTCTCTTGCGCGTTCCTGTTTCAGCTACTCTTCCCAATCAAGTTGTTACTAGCTAGTTCATGAGAACTTTCGTCCTAGTATTTAAAAACATGAGACTGTCAACCAGGAGTATTTTCAGCATCTGCTTTTCACAGCTGACGTCCTGTGGTTCCATAACTTTATTTTCCTGAAACTCCCTGTTGACCAGGTTTCACATTGTGGTTTGCTTGAAAATTATGGAATATTCGCACTCTGAGCGAGTGGGGCTCTGGGGACTTGTCTTTTTGTGCACGTGTTCATAGCCGCTGCAAAGAAAAACCTCCATTGACTCCAGTAATAAATCACCATATTACAACCATCGGGGCATTTAATTTACAACCCAAATCAATTGGGACTTGCTGATGCTAGACAGTAATACACTGTCAGTTTAAAAAACTGGATATTGCAGCTCAATGCGGGATGGGCTGTCAGTCAGCAGAGTGACAAAGCGGCAATTTATGGTTTGTAGAAACCCAGCAGATAAATTGCAGGGAAAATACACTTCGACTTAAGCAGCATACTGTGTGGAATATGCTTCTGCTGAAAGGCCTGGGTAAGGTGGGAAAAAATTACCTCGATTAAATGGAAACACTTTGCTCTCACTCTTTATTATATGTTGGTTTTAAATGACCTGTTTAACGCTTGAGGCGTTTAAAGAAATGTAAACCAAAATGTATATAGTGGACATTAGTGACATAGGGACTCCTCAGCTAGTCACCTGCTGTAGATCCACATGCCTCCACTAAAGCTCGCCTGAGCTCTGTGGAAGGGTAGAAGGTGAACTGCAGTGGGTCTGAGGTGGAGGGAAACCACGCTGCAGGCTGCTGCTATGGGCCTGAAATAGTCATGAGTTTGTACGTGTCAAAGTGATATGTAAATAAAACCGATAGGGAACCCAACCCCTCTGACGGCAAACACCTCACCATCACCACTGATGCACGGGCAGGCACTGGGGAAATCCCAGACTGGACTCGGTGGCAGATGGGAAACAGATTCAGGAGCTAGATTCTGGAACTGGATTCAGGAATGCATGGATTGGGATCAATGGCAGAATGGACGGAGTCCTCCTTGGACCCCGGCCATTGAAGAGGAGAGCTTGACCCTTGTGATCCCTCAGCTCTATACTGAAGATGACTTATATGGAACGGAACATCTTGTTGCTCACTGTAGGATCACTTGTCCTGTCTGACCCTCCCCCCGGGTGTGGCCTCTCGCTGCACCCTCAATGTGGGACACAGGATTTCTCAGTGACCTTGGTCTACACTAGCGAGTATCAACAAGAGCTTCTCTGCACCCCAACCCCTGGTAGTGACTGTAAACATCAAGTGCTATCACTTACAGAAAGTAGACACTGCCTGCAAAAACATACTGTTACCTTCAGAAGGGTATGGAGTTGTCTCAGTGCAGAGTTGTTCGGGTTTGGAGCTGTCCCGCCGTGTAGAGTTGTCTGGCTGTAGAGTTGTCCCTGGTGTAGACTTGTCCCCAGGGTAGAATTAACAGAATTGGTTCTGTTCTAACTCAAAACAGGACAAAATATTAATGCGTGCGGCATGCAAATTATGAATTATCATGTATAATGAGTAATGAACCTTTCTTTAACCTGATTTGCAGAAAAGTGAATTGCTGTAAATAATCTGCAAACAGGAAAAGGAAGCAAATTTGTAAAAATCAACAATTTTCTGTGTATTTCTAAACAAAGAGCGATATAGTTGACTTGGAAAATGAGCAATTATGGATTATAGAGAGAGAGTAATTTTACCTCACCTCTCGGAATACACACGATTCATATCCTGAACACATACTCTTCCATACTGTACAATTTTAGAGCTGTTCTGCTCCATTGCGTACTGTAATTAACATGCATTCTCTTTTTTAGATTGAATTCTGCTGCCTCCAAAAGTGAGCCCAATATGAATTCCTTACTACACTCTGCAAACAAAAGAGTATTAAAAAGCATATCAAACAATTAGTGCCTTATGCTCCTACGCTGTGACTCGATCCTGAGCCCTGCAGGTAGTTAGCTTCTAAATCTGAATCGGAAGGTTGTCATTTTGTCCTCGTATCTTCTTAAGATTTGGCCGTTCTGATGAAAGCTCGAGGCTGATGACAACAAACGTAAATGGTTTTTATGTGAATTATTTCTGGTGTTCATAGAAGAGTCACCGCATGGAAGTTATAAGTGGCATAGGAATTAAATTAATTCCTTCGACCCAGTAATATTGCCATTATTTACAGTCGATGACATCACAAACTAACGAGTTGGTCTTCATTCATAACCTTTATGCAATTGTTTCCTCACAGAGCTTATAAATCCCAAAGATATTGAGATTGTTATCCCGACTGTGTGTATAGGTACTCGAAGGCTCAAGAGGTCGAGTAAATTCTTACTGGTCTCGCAGGGAGCCAAAGCGAAGCGAGGAAACCTGTCGTCTGACCATCTCCACGTCCCACGGGCGTTTTTCAGTCATGAAATGGGTTGTAATTGAAATTATTCTTCAGCAACTGATACAAAGATTTTCACTCCTCAGACAGTTATTTATATAGAAGTCATGATAAAGATGTAATCCTCAAGCTCTGGAGGTCCAGTAATTCTATGTTACATCTTAAAACTCTTCTGTATGAATTTAGTATTCCCTGAATTCTCAATTAAATTCTACTATCTGTTCTACCCAGGGACGGTCTTACATTCCTAGTGAAGAGGAGCTTTGCTGGAAAAATTCCCTGCTGTGGTCAGAATTTATATTTTGAGTGTCTGCATTAATTTTAATTTTTTAAAATATTAATAATATGTTAAATATTTAGCGTTCTATTGCAGAGAGAAAAAAACACCAAACACTGTCAACAAATTGAAATCAGAGGTACCTGAGAGTCTGATTACATTGTTTGGCTCTTGTATTCAATCATTTTTTTTTTCTTTTCCTTATTCACCACGTTGGAGGTTTCTACCCCATGCAGTGCGAATAGAGTCATTAAGAGTTAAGGTTTTAAAAAAATCCAGCTTCACATCAATACTGGTCCTTTCTATTGTGAAATTACTTTTTCCACCTCATTTAATGATAGAAATGCATCAACCATGTACTTTTTTTTTATTTTTTATTTTTAACTTCACTTTTACTAGATGCACACGTGAGAGACTTCTTGAAACTTAGGAAGAGGCTTTTGCTCTTTATTGTGCAGCAGGCTGCTGCCATTTAGCGTGCGGGAGGACGGGGCTATACCAGGGCATGGAACTTTTGATAAGCCATCGGTGAGTTCGCAGAAGACGGGCTCATGGCTGTGTCCGGGCTGGAGGGGCATCGACACTGTCGTCCCGTTGGGTCTGTAGGCAGCAGTGGTGTTTGAAGGATCAGGATTCTGACTGAGGACCCCAAACCCTTCCTAGGAGTGCTTCTCCCAGCCTACGCAGAGCTTTTTGTGCACTGCTGGGCCTCTTCAGCAATCAGCCAAGCAGGGCAGGTAACCTAGGCTGAGCTTATTAACCCAGTAACGAGCTTATTAAGGGATGTTATAAAGGGGGCTTGGGGTTAAGGTGGAGGGTGTGTGAGTTACTTCAGGTTGGGGGTGAGTTGTTGGGCTTTGTATGAAGCTGGTCGGGGCCCTCTCAGCTCAGCCACTGTTGGCTGTTTTGTGAGAACGTCCTCAGGATCTCTTCTTTGCCCCAGAAGCTCTCTCAGGTGGGAGCAGGTAAGGTAGTTGCTTGTACAGCCTATGGGAAATGCATCAACTCCTATGGCCTCTGCTACTGAATGTGTAGATAGTCTTTTCTGAGCACTTGTTTTACTGAGAGCCAGGAGATCTGTACTTTGGCTTATTTTCATCGCTGGAATTGTAAGACAGCAGAGATAGAAAAATTATTTGTGGATTGGCTTGCTGTGTGAGTTACCCAGGGTGAGATTTGGAAATGTGGAGTCAGAAAAAACAGAAGGTGGAAGTTCCAAAATGGAGTTTCTCTGCCATGGCAATGGCCTGTGTGATGGTGCTTGGTTGCTACAAGTGAAGATTCACGGCTGGGAGAGGGATTTATCTGCACCAAACTGGGGGGACTATTGCAATCTCATAGGCTGATGGATTGATGTGAGATCTTGAGAATGACAAAAGAAAACCAGTCTGTGACAGGATATAAAAGGTGGAAAGGTTATTCCTTTGTTTGATGAAGTACAGGCGTATCTCCTGTCAATCAGCTGGCTTGTCTCCTGCTCACTTTGCCTACAGCAGGTGTACTGTACCTTCCTCGCTGTTGCATAGCAACTGGACCCTCAATGTATTAGTGCTTAGCAGTAATTATAGTTTTGCTGAAATTGTTTCAACAGAAGTAAGTCTGCCTTGCTTTTTTGCCCTCCTCTGGCCTTACTGTGTTTGCCAAGATGATGCCTTCCTCTTTGAGGAAAAATGAGTCGAAACAAGCAGTTGTGCATCACCTTGCTGATGAAGCAGGTCTGTGGTGCTTTGTCTGTGAGCAACCAGTGTGTAATACTTCCCGAAGGAGGAAGGTGGGGACTCCTGTCACTTGCTCAGCTCTGTATCTAGACAAACATTAACTGTACAGCCTTCTACTGCTCAAACTGGTGTACCACAAGGCTGCTCTGAACTATTCACCTCAAGACTCCATTGGCCTGTGTTTCTCTGTGTTCCTGTCATTGCTTGACTGAAGGAGAGAAGCATCTTGCTGAGCTAGGTGGAGTAGTATCTCTACAGTTCCTTTTTAAAATCTATTTAGAAGGCTTGTTTCACTTAGGGGGGAAAAAGCCTCCAGTATTTAAAACTGTTAAGATCATTTTGCAGAAAGGAAAAACATATTTTTACTGTAAGTCTTTGCACAGAACAAGGAAAACAAGAGGAAAATGTTTTAGCACCGCTACCTGTTTATCAGTAATGGATAATTTCTCTGGATTGGCCACTAAATAAGCTACAGATTCTTCCTGAGTGCATTTCTCCAGTCTTGAGCTTCCAGGTTGTGAGTTACAAAAGGAAATTTTCTGCTACGGTCAGACAGTAGGAGGTGTCTTTGTCTGCTTCCAGTTAGCAAACTGTGCTAAATATCTTCATTGCTTGAAAATTTATTTTCAGTTAAATTAGCAACATAACTTGAACTGAAAGAAAATAGCAGTGTAACTTACTAATCGCTGGAGTGTTTTGTCATACCACTTTTAGCAAGAAAATAGATTTCCCTTCCTTTTCCTCTCCTCTCATTAGGAATGAGCTTGATTAGCACTTGGGCAATAAATAATATTTAAGTCAGCTTGTCATGTCTTTCAGTGATTAGAATTTGAGTAGAAAAAGTTAAGAGGAAGAAAAAACCCCTGGCGACAAGTGTTGGGCACCTTCTTTATTTCTGTGTTGATTGATACTGCTACTGCGTGGGGTAGGGTTGAGAGGATGGAGGGGAATGTCCCGATACATGCCAATAAAATGGTGGTGTAACGAAGGAGCTCCAGGTGTGCTTGGGTAAGTGCAGACCATCTCTTCCTTTTCATTGGTGGGTGTGTGTGTATAAACTGGAAGGAAAATGCAAATTTCTGGTAGCAATATCCCATTATTTTTGCCTTTGGTTCTAATGTTCTGTGACTGTATAAAGGGGAGTTCTGCTGCCTGAGGTTATTTGAAACAAGACAGAAATGGTGCTGTAAATAGGAATTGTAAATACACTTAGTCTCCAATCAAAAATGCCTTTTTGATGACTTACTCTATAACCACATCACTTCTGCAAAGCCTGCTGAAATGAAGTGTAAACATCAGATCCAAGATTGAAGCTGGTTAAAGAACTCCCATGGGAAATACTCTTCAAGAGACTCTCAGTCCTTTTAAATAAAAGGCAATATATCGCGGTGCAGAGCAGGGATCAAGACAGACTAATCGAGGAGACTACTAAGTGGATTTTGCAGGGACTGAACAACAAATTCACCCTTGTGTAAGTGGCCATTCAGCTTGCTGGGTAATGGAAAGCCATGGTGCTTGGTGCCTCTCTAGCCTCTAGTTTTGGTTCAGGATTCTGCCTCACTTACAGTGTCTTGTACTAGATCTATTTAACTCTGTTTTTATATGTCAAACAAAATGGAATTGTTTATTGGGGGAAGTGTTACAACATCTAAGCAGAAGGACACTTCTGATCAGCCTGTTGCTGGACAGTGTGAGTGTTATCTGACTACTATCTACATAACCATCATGATTTAATCTTGGCCTTGTCAGTGCTTATCTCTCTTACTGTTCCCATAACGATCGCCATCTCTTCTGCTTCTGTTACTTCAAATGAAAAATGTCTATGATAAAATTTAGAGGCAAAGATGCAGGTTCTTGAATAGTCCCTGTTCTCAGCCTTGTAAATGCTTTCTAGTGTTTGTAATGCCCTTTTCCACAGGCATTCTTGGAGAAGTAACTTAGTTTTGGCAATGGGTAAACCTGCAGGTTGTTCTTCAGGTGGCGTCTTATGCTTTTATTGTTATTGAATAAAAATGAGATCCTAAAATAATTAAGACATAAGTATAGGTTGTAAAAAAAGTTAATATTTCCCTGTAAATATTAGTAGACTAGTGCTTGCTCATCTGAAAAATACATTCCCAAATATCCCAAATTAATCTCCTACTGCTGTAATTATGGCTTGCATTTGTTTTCTGTGATCTACATACATCAAAACTTATGTTTTCTGCACAGTAAATACTAAATCATTCATAAAAAATAGTTTACAAATCATGGTAGAGCTCTGGTCTGTTAAGTTTGTTCTTTTATCAGACATCAGTAGCAAATTCCTAGAGTTTAAGCAAGCAAAACACTGTTCTTGACAAACTGTCTTGTGTTTTGAGAGCAAGTTTCAAGAAAACCCCTCCAGAGTAGTCACGTGTCAGTCCAAAGCACTACTCTGAATCTTAAACTGTGATTGGTAAGGTTCAAAGTTGCACAGAATCATATATGTCAGTATACTTCAGTCGCGCTGCCTCTGTTTTGTTCTTCTGTGTCAGGCAGAACTGATTTTCAGTCCTAAGTGGAAACTGCTGCTTTCATTACGTACGTTGTTTGTTTTTTTCTTTTTCTGGTCTGATGGTCTGCCAAAGCCTTAACCTCCTGGAACTCTGCAGCTGATGAGACAAATCCATAGGATTCTTGTATACGTCTCAGGGTGGAAAGGGTAATCTGTTAACATTACAAACTTACCAAGGAGATGGAGTGATGAGGAAGAGTTCATTCCACCTTGATTTTGGGTATGGAGGCAGAGAGCCTTAGGAGATGTTACAGTAGGTTGAGACCCTTAAAACCATGATGAGGCTGGTTTGGGTTTCATTTGAATGGGATGTGGATCCCAGTAGCTGTTTATTAAATGAGGTTCTTGATGGGAGCTGACTGGTGTGTAAGGCTGGAGATACTGATGTTGACCGCTGCAAGTAAGCCTTTTGGCATACAAAATTTGAGCCGTGGCTAAAATCAGTCGGATCTGATTGTGAATGGCATGTTTAGAGGGAACAGTAATGCAATGGCTGTTACTTTGTGTCTTACTGGGGTGGAAACTGTTTAACAATATGGGAGAAAATCTCCATAGATTAATAAGACATGACTTACCTTCTCCTTGAGAGGTGTTCTTAGTATAACGATTTCAACATTAACATGAATTATAATAATTGAAGTCCAGTTCAACTGGAAAAACAGAAGCGTGAGTTACAAATGAGTTAATGTTTTCCTAGTATCTTTAAGTGTCCAAAACCAATGGATTTTTGTTTGCTTTTTGTGATATCTATAGGAAAAGACATTCATATGAGAGGTGTTAAAATACAAATGGGGGGGGAACCCTGTTTTGGCTACTCCATTCTCGTCTTTTGATTCTTGATGCAGCAGCTGATGCATTGCCATGAAAACAGGCATTACAGAATAATACAAACTGACAAGAGTTGTAATTACATAGGATTTGAAAAGCCTCACGTTCCCAGAGGACAGGGACATAAAGGAAATGCTATTTGACGCTACATATCCTGATGTGTTCGGGATAGATGGATAATTAATGCTGATGGAACAGCTAATGCTGGCATCTCTGACCACAACAGAAAGACAATTCCTAATGCTTATCTCAGCATCAAATTAGACTGGAGAATGCGCCGTGTACTAACTCACACATCGAAATGTTCGACATGTTCTGTTTTAATAGGAGCTGTCCAAGTTCGTTACTATGCAGGTTGTCGCTTCCCCTGGTGAGCGAACATTTGGTGAAGTCTGATGTGCAATAGTTGCAAAGAATTTGAGCTGTAACTCTTAACTGATATCTACAGTAGCTTTCTCTTATGTAAAGTTCCATGAGTGACTAGATAGAAGGAAGAGGAAGATCATCTTGCTCCGTCGTCTCCACACCACTGATGCTGGCATGTTACTGGTTTTTTTGAAGTAGTTCTTTAATGATACACATTGTTCAAATATCTCCAGTTGACCCATTAATTAACTAATGTTTTCAGTTACAAAGCTCTTTCCTAATGTGTAACCTAAGTCTCCTTCAAAAGGATTTTGGGTTGTTTGTTGTTGTTCTGCTGCTATTTTGTAAATGTAGAGTAGTACAGATGACTGCTGCCATAACTGCCACCTTTGTATGGGGGGAAACTTCCTCTGTGTACTTTCTGTTGCTTCCCCAATTCTATTTTCTACCGCCCCAAGTTTAAACAAATAAAAATCTGAGGGTTGTGAACCCACTGAGACTTCTGTAGGGCTGAGGAGGCAAAATGAGTCCCTCAGGCATCTTAAACTTGACACATCCTTGAGCTGAGTTCACCCTTTCTCTGGGACAAAACCACTCATTACTCAAATAGGTTTTGGAACCCACTGAAATTGGGAGGCTTGTCTTCAACAGTGTATAGGACCAGGTGGCTAGTTTAGATTTCTCTTTTGGCGTAGTTTTTCAGTGGCTACAAAACTCTACACATAATTACACTGCATTTTCTTTACGGACTTTTTTATCAAGTCCATCTTGAATTCCCATTATTGTTCTTGGAAGTGCTGAGGTTTTGACAGCTGGATGATATTCACAATATTCTGTTCTGTTGTGCACAGCCACTGATAATATAAAAATTAGACTAGGGACAAAAAGGATCCCACTTCAAATCCCTTCCTAGTTTCCTGAGTTACCAACTGCAACTTGAATCTGGATTTCCAGCCAGCTGCAAATACCTTATTTCATGCAGCTATATTTCTCGCCTTTGCTTAGAAAAATGTCTAACGAGACAATGTCAAATATGAGATTGATTTGATGGGATTTGTCCTTGAGAATTCTTTCTCACTTTTTAGCTTAATTTCCTAAGGAAATTAGGCTTCTGCAATCACACTCTGTGTGTCTGTTCTTCCTGATTAATAACCTCTTTTCAACCAAATTTGACATTGACCAGAGGGATAGAAGTCTCAAACATAATTAAATCCCTGTGCACTGCAGGGAAGTAGGCAGCTAGGTAAATGAAAAGTGCCTTTTATAAGATAAAGACTGAAGATTCAACTCATGCAGAGACAGTAGTGAATCCTTCCAGGAAAAGCATTACTAATTCCCTGACCTTGGAGAGGGTTCAATGAGGGCTCAACGTTTTACTAGACACTAGAGAATCTGTAGGGTGCTGTTGCAGGTGAGAAACAATGCCCGCTTTTGATACTAACCATATCTGAGTGAAGCAGCTGATGATTTCCTCTCATGCTTTTTTCAGAGATGAAGGTTGGCCGATAGGTTTATAGTGTAGGATTTATCTTCTCCAAATTTTATACATGACCATGCTCCCTCTCTCTTGAAACTCACTTTGCATGAGTTTGTGAAGAGCTGATAATGGCTCAGACTGCCTCACGTGTAACTTCTGTAACATATTAGTTATATCTTATCTAAATATTCCTGAGTTGTTCTTTCTCCTTTAAAATTTACTTTTCTAACCATCTGGCTACTTTAATTATTACCATGAAGACTGCAATAAGGAAATTGTTCAGCTGGCTTCATGTTGTTTATTACATGCCCATAACCAAACAAGGATGGAGAAAATCCTCTTCTGCTTTCCTTTTGGTTGCATTTTTATCTCCTGTTTTCTTCACCTGCATTGCAGCCCTTGGTCTTTGTCCTTTCCCTCTGACAGGCAACTGTGCTTCCATCGGCTATAGAATTCTTGACTTTCAGACTAAAAATGAAACTCTGCAGACATACCTGTTCATCAGAATCACAGACTGGTGGGGCTGGAAGGGACCTCTGGGGATCATCTGGTCCAACCCCCTGCTAGAGCAGGGTCACCCAGAGCAGGGTGCCCAGGATGGGGTTCAGGCAGGTTTGGAATATCTCCAGAGAAGGAGCCTGCACAGCCTCTGGGCAGCCTCTACCACTGTCAGAGTCAAGGAGTTTCTCCTTGTGACACTACAGTGTGTCTAATATTGTCTCTCTTACCAACTGCAAGCTCCCCAGTATTCCTTCCACTGCTGATACTCTATTCCTCTAGTAAAACAGATCTTGAGTGGAAGATGGAGGAAGTAAGTTTTGATACTGCACAGAATGCACCATGGGTGTTCAAATCTCTTCCAGAGATTTTTCTCTGAATGTTAAAGGTTTTGTGAACAGTCTGAATTTGGTTTTCACCAGTTTATTGCTGCAGCTATCTGCTAATACGGTGATTGCATTTAAATAATGTTAAGGTACAAGCAAAACATCTGACTGATTCATTTCAGAGCACCTATATACAACAAGAGAAAGAAGCCTTGGACTCAAACAGTTGGGTGTTGTACAACATGTGCAACTCCTCAATACCATTTCTGTCATTAATTTCTATCTATAACAGAAAACAATGCACGGAAGAAAAGGGAATATTCACTCATGTGCTATTGGTAGCATTTTACCAAGCACAGAATTGCAGGAAACCCTAATTTACTACTTTCTGCATTTTCCTGCGCGGTTTTCTTCAGTCTGAAGTAAGCAGTTTGTGCAGCAAAAGGGCAGATGGAGCTGGAAAATGAGTCTGCAGAGCATGGCTAGTAGTGCAAGCTGCAGAGCAGAATCACAGGCTGTTAAACTGTCCCCAAATCCCTGTCTTTATTTTAGTCTGCTGAAGGATCTGTGATTCAGGGGAAAAGGATTTCTGTCAAATTGACTTAGCAAGAGCAGAAACAAAACCTTTAATTTTGCCTCGCTACTTAGCTGCTCTTGATACATGTTTTTCTTCCATCTCACCAAAACTCAGTGTTGCAGAGGAAAATTATTGTATTGGAGAGCAAGTAGACGGGAAAGCTGCTTAACTTTTCTGTAAAAGTTTACTACACCTCCTACACATAGAAATATGTTCTATTAAAGTGGCTCCCACAGGAAATCACAACGTATTCCCCAACTCACACAATTCTACCTAGCCTCTTCCTCTAATAAAGGGAAGCATCAGGTTTACTTTGGAGGATGAGTGACTTGTTTTTCCTCTCCATTTCAAGTTCTACTTCTCAGTGTGTGCGTACACACTAATTCACAGGGTTGTTACTGAGGTTCCCCTTTAGATTGTCCCCTAGGGAGTGGGTGGGTGGCTCTGCATTTCGAGGGGCTGCTGGGCAAAGCGATTGTCTGCTCGTGTCTTCATCGTGACATATGTAGCATGACCAAGATCTGTCAGAAACGGTAGGGATGCTGAAATTTGTTGGCTATGGTTCTGTTTTACCATGGGTAGCCACCTCGTGCAATCCCTTTCAGAACAAAGCTTTTTCCGGAATGTATTTGATTAGCGGGACTTTGCTCAGGAGCGTGAAGAGCTTGAAGCGATGGCACTCGCCGCAGGACTGGACAATACAAATTTGTCCAACAGCTCTCCAAAGTGAAACATGATTTGGATTGACAAGTGCATTCAATTGAGGTTGAGCCCAGCACTAAAGATGGTCTTTGGATTTTCTGACAAGAAAATTGTATAATGTCTGCAAAATCAACAGTTTTCTGCTTTTCTTTCTCTTTAAAAAGACAAATGTTCTTGTATATACTATTGACAGCAAATTCCCAAGCAACGCTTCAGCTGATGTTTTTGTTGTCCATTTTTAATAGCTTGCTAGACAACTGAACATGGCAAAGTTAGATCTATTTTGGAGTACGTGGTGGCATCTTTCTTCCTAATTACAGGTTATGAGATTATACACATTTGAACATACAAATCGATTTCTAATGTCTTATGAAATCCAAATTATCCAAAAAATTGTTAACTCTATGTGAGGTTACAGCCAGATGTGTGCACATCAGTCAGTAAAAAGAATCTGAGAAGAGGCACAATTGCTCAAGTTCTGTGCTTGGTGACCTTCCTTACAACTTCTGAACCCAGACTTTGGGAAGCTGGATCATAGTGGCCCTGTTTTTTCCCTTGTAATACAGGTACTGTTCTGCACGTGTGGATAGAACAATCCAGGGAACTCCTGACAGAGCACTTTGGGCTGTCAGAGTTTCAGAAGTCGGTGGATGCACTTGTCAGCTACTTGGGTTTTCTCAGACACAGATAATTGACATTAGCTACCTCTAGCTGGAGCAGTTGCTGCTTTGAAATACTTGCATGTTAAGTGTTTGTGAAAAGAAACTTTATGAAAAAAGTTCGTAATTTCCGTAAAGGTTTATAAAATACTTTGCTGGATCTACTGCCCTATAAATGCAGAATTCACGTTCCTGAATCTCACAAAGAAATAGAGACCAGCATCCTGTGGATAAGATCATCAAGCAAATGGCTTAATGCCGTACAACCTGTATGTGCAGATGAGAACAGCATTTAATTTTTAGAAATCAAAGACATTTTGATAGTAATGTTTTCAGTAGTAGTGCTCTGATGTGGAAGAGTTCTTCTGTAGTTGGAGATGTCCGTGCTTGCTGCAGGGGAGTTAACTAGGTGACCTTTGAAGCTCCCTTCCAAAGCAAACTATTCTGTGATTCTATATAGCTTTAACAGCCCTATAGAAGAGAGAAATATCCCAGCTGTTCAATGCATGTACGGATTCTTTAGATTAAATCTGTCCTCATTTTCAGTGTATACTGAGGGTTTGTTTATTTAAAGTCTCATTTAAAAGGGAAACATACAGGGTTTTCAGAGATTAGCATTTTCAGTACCTAGAAAGATATGACTCTCCATCAAAGTACACAGAACCGAATGTACTCAAAAATCAAAGAGAGCTAAAAAATATGCAAGACCTCATACTACATTCAAAGTCAACAATACTGCACTTTCACATAATGTATTACACGTATTGTAGATCAGATGCTTTGCATAAATTTTCTCTGTACATTAACAGTTGTTTGTTGAAGTGTTACGATGTATATTAATGATGTGTGTATCTATCTTGGCCCTATAAGGCAGGAATTAATCCACTTTGAAATTATAAATAGGAAGGAAATGCAGGAGAGGAGGATTTGGAGTGAGGGGACTAGCTGTGTGAATTCTGTCTGGAAACCTGAGTGGATTTGTAAAACAATGATAAAAGCAAAAGGCAGAATATGCTCTAGAACAAGTGTGGTGAAATGTTCTCTGTAAACATGAAACAAGGTCTTTCATCTTTGCTCACTGTCAGTTATGGTACTTACCATTTAGCTTCTAAATAGGAATTAAAATGAATTTGAATTTCCTATATATATCCAAGAGTAATGAATTTTCATTTGAGATCTGGTTTGTGCAACAGGAGAATTATGTATCTTTTACAAAGGAATGACACAGCAGCCAGAGCAGTAGGAGAGGCCGTTTAATATCGGTGCTTCTCAAAAGCAGTGTCTCTCTGAAGCTGCCAAAGCAGCTACTACCGCAATTTGGCAACCTCCCGTGATTAGAAATCTGCCTTCATCCAGCCAGTTTATTGTCAGGTTTTTATATCTGCCTGCACTTGTTTATTTCGTGCATCAGAAAGAAAATTACCCTTGTTCTTCTCCTTAGCAGTTACTTTTGCAGGTAATGCAAAATCCACCCAGTGTAAGAGGAAGCCACCATGATTATGCCGTTAGCTTTGGTGTGTAATGGGTCAGGGCGAGTTAGGAGTAATAACATCACTCCCCAAGAACATAGTTTAAGCAATACCTTGATCGAACTTTGCCACGTCCAGTTGTCTACCAAGCTATTAAATAAACAAATTCCAAATTGCACATTGTCTGCTTAAAAGTGGCTTTCAGCAGCAGTTGTGTGTTGTGGGGTTAGAATCATTGATGTCAAAGCGTTTAATGAGTGATCCTTGAGCAACATGTCGCTGCATGTTGTGGCGTAGATGGGAGCCAGCTCTACAGAAGCTCTGCTGTGTTGGACCAGGTGCCCTCCAGAGATGGCTTACTATCAAAGTTATGCCGTGAGTCTATGAAGCATCGTGGCTTCTTTCTACAAGATCCTTTTTACAACTGATGACTTCAGTTTAGAGTTAACCCTCTTTGTACTGAACTGCTGAACAGAATCAACCTTGTTCTGTGTTTTCATCAGTAAAGTCTGGGATAAGTTAGTTTAAATAATAACAGCTGTATGATTTGGAGAAATGGGATTTTTGTCAACATCCCACAGGGATGACATTTTTTTCTAAAACACTAAAAAATGCTGATAAACATGTTAGCCTTGATTACCACGATGCTCATGGGAAGGTTAAGGAGGCTTGAAGAGATATTAAATATTAATTTTAAAAGTGCTTAAGTAACCAACAGGAGAAGGGGAAAGACTCAGTTAAGTATAGATAGCTATAGTGAAGGTTTTTTCATACACTTCTGTGAAGCTGGCTTCAGGGCTTCCCTCAGCCCTAGGGTAACCCAGAAGGACTGTGGTTATGATGTAATCCTGGCCAAGTATGTTCTTGCTTACTACTTTTCCCCTGAAATACTGATGACTGTCAATGGGTTGATAGATGCAATGAATCAAGTTTAGGGGAGGGCACAGAAATCTCTTCCTTGGTAATCTAATGGTAAATCTTTCTAACTCAGGTGAGAGATTCTGATCTCCAGATCTGAGATAAGGTATTTCCAACTAAAAAATCAGTGTGCCTTCCCTGTGTATTTTGGTGTAGAGGTGCTTTACCTACTAGGATTTGCTGTGTACCATCTAACCTAGCCATAGTCTTGTTCATTGTTAGGCATTTTTAAGGGTCACAATCTTCTCCACTGTCTGCTGGAAGCAATAGTTATTCAAGGACTCATTTTCTTGTTGCTTAAAACTTAATTTAACAGGAGGTGAAGGGATGAAATTGTATCCTCTGCACATCCTAACTAGTTAATTGAGTTGATTTCTTCTTGTCTTAAAACTATGAAATCTATAAATTCAGCAGTATTATTCTCCAACTTGTTTGTTGTTCTGACAGTAACCCAGTTAATTACTGGAACATGCTGTGTTTGATTCCTCATGCCAACTTGATATTAAACAGTAATGATTAGTGTTACCACACCAACCTTTCATGTCCATCAATTTAAGAAGCAAAGTGCTTTTGTTGAAGAGAACATGTTGCACACAAGCTTCAAGTGTGTTGTACGTGTCCCTAACATCCCCAGCACAGAGAGACTAACTGGTAACTTGTCACACCTCCCAGTTGTTGGGGTTGACTTTAACTATATTTTTATTTCCATACTGGAGACTACAGGATTTGCAGTACAGCGATCGTGTTGTGAAGCCTGAGAATCTAAACAGGTCTCAAAACAGGATGGGGAAGGGGTGAAAGCTGTGAGTCTGTCTCTGCTCTATTTCTTCCTCCTGAAATTCCCTCACTGGCAGTTACGTGCACCAGATGTTCTGAAATCTCCTGTTTGGTGCCAGCTGATGGTTTTGCCCTGCACCCTGGGTGAAATTCAGGTCAGCCTGTTTGCTCCACCTGACTGCCCAGCTGAAAAAACAGCTGAATATTGCTTCAGACAGCCAAGAAATCAGAGACTGAGCCCCAAGTGACATTTGTAGCTTAAAAAGAACAGATCTTTATTTTGTTAGTGTTGGAGGGGTTGGTTGTGAAACGCAGCTACACCAGGGAGCACATAACACAGTTCAGAAACTTTCAGTTCAGTGTCAAATAGGCTTTTCACTTAGTGCAGTGGTTAGGTTTATGTCAATGCTGTAATAAATATATAGGAAATATGGTGCAAAAGTATTTTGTAATAAAATAAAAGCTCACATCATCTGGCACCTCTTACAGCATGTCTAGAAGTACCTGAGATTGATCTGTCCAATTGTCTAAGACAAGCATCTCCTCTTTTCTTTAGTTTTTAAGCTCCTGTGATTAGAAACTTTTCCTCAGCACTGCCCAGGAATTGTTGGTGTTGCTCGGGGCAGCGAGGACTCTTCATCCCTGAATAAAACATGGCAGAGAGGCAGCAGGTCTTGTTCTCTATAAGTAGAGGCTCCCAAGGGTTCCTCACCTCCTACATACCTATAGTTATGTCTAACCTATGTGTATAAATTGTCATAAGAAATGTTAGTGGAGTAATGTAAACACTAAGTTCTGTGGTGAATTTATGGTAAAAGTGTAAGTCTACACACCCCCCCATAAATGAGACCTCCAGGAGGGTTCATGGTACAGAAGCAGTCTGGCACACGATGGACCTGCAGGGTCTGGGTGCTCAGTGCTGGTAGCTGTTACTTAACCTCAAGATCTCAGAATTTTGAAGGCTCTGCTATCAACACTTTTTTTTTGCTAGCCTGCATGAAAAAACACCTCCCATGCTTTTTCCAGTGTTATGTTCTTCAGAACACGTGGGCAGGTGTGGGGCTCGCATGGTGCGTGCTGTCAACGCTTGTCCTCTATAGACCCCTGCAGGGCGCTGTGGTCTGCTGCCGCCCGGTGTGCCTACCAGCTTCTTCTGGAGGGACGTCTAGCTCAGTGCCTTTGCTTCTCCCTATAGAACTGAAAATATGCGTTAGAGGTTTGTGGGAAAGGGTGAGATGGTTCTTCTAAAATCGATATTGAAGATGGAGTGAGGGTACTAAAACTGCTTCGAACTGCATTACTAACCTTTGGTGTGCAGCGCTCTCTTTTTTTCGCATAGCTTGAAGGGGTTATCCTTGACTTTTCTGACAGTAAGTCTTCGCTGCTTTATAATTTGCTCTTTGGTCTCCTTTGCCACTGTAAAACTACTTCATATTACTCTTGAAGCCATTCTGTCCCCAGTGGCTGCTTTATTTGAGTTTAAACTCACCCCCAAGTAGATGGCGTAAGTTATTTTATGTAGTTTTGACCCTTTCAAGGGTTGTCTATCCTGCCTTTGAAGCAGCCTCTGAGCCTAGGGGCGAAGGGCCCGGTCTTCTAGTGGCTGCTTTGACTTTCTCAGAATGACTATTTTTGCACTGGGTGGGAAGGTTAGTGTTGATGAAAGGTGGTGAAATCCACCTACTGCTGCAACTTAATACCATGGGAGTTTCAGAGAAACAAATCTTTTCTCTGAGGCAGCAGTGCCCTATTTGCTGCGTAGAGGTGATCTATGAAATGTCCTGAGGTTACAAACGATAATGAACAGGAGAGTACAGAGCAGTGGGACAGTCCATGCTGTCCTTCAGGAGAGGCACCTGTAAGCTGAGAGAAGTACCAGGATGCAGCGCTTTGGCACCTCTGCCTGCTAATTTCAGAAACTTGAACTGAAACATATGACCAGGTCATAGAGTCACAAGGAAATATCTGCATGTTTGACCAGTTATTCAAGTTAGAACATTCCATTTCTTGGTTAGGGGTTTGGTGCTTCAGCAGAAACTCACAGGAATAAAGTTTATAACCTGAGGAACTGAGTCTGCTGCATCTTGGAAACAAATTCTTTGACACTTTCCATCCTCAGTGTTCTGTTGAATATATTAACAAGAATTTTTCCAAGCTGTAGCTTGTTATCACACAAAATTATATTGACTATTTTCAGAAACTTAACAACAAACATAAAGGTTTGGCATATGTCTCCTGTATTATAAATGTAAGGTACCAGAAACTTGCACAGTGCAAATGACACAGTCTGTGGTGATGACTCTTAGGAACTGGCTACAATGTTATTTGGAGAAGAGATGTGCGATTAAAATAATCATTAAAATATCTTCACTTCATCTGAGGAGTGTATGTGTCATAATGAATGACTGTGAAGTTACCCCTTCTTGCAAGCTCAGTCTTTGGCATCTTGTATTAACCTCAAAAAATCAAAGCATGGATGAAATTTGAGGAGGGAGAAAAGGCATTGACTCTATTTTCATTTTCTCTTCATGTTTGTTTAAAAATAAATAAATAAAAATGGAATGGATGCCCCCAAGTTGGATTTGGATGCCCCGGAGGTGATTTACTGTAGTGCATTAATGTCTTCACTGGACTGTGGGCTCTGGTCCTGAAACAAATCGAGTCAGTCAGGCTTTATCTTGTCATTTCTGCACTCGTCACAAAACCTTGAAATAATAGCAGAAGGATGTGGAATTTTTTTGGAATGGTAGCAGAGGTGAAAGTCAAGATGCAGGGTCAGTTCTTCAGGTGTCTCTCCTATATCCTGTTCAACTACAACACAAATACTGTTCAAATGGGGGCCAGCACACCTCAAACGCTTAATTTATGAAAACGTAAGAATTTATGCGCAAAGATTTTTTGCATTAAGATTCTGGTGGTGTGCTACAGAAGAATATAAGGGAGCCAGGGTTAAAAACTCGGTCCAAAGATGCAGTAATCTTTTTTGTTGCTTCCGCAGCAGATCTACGTAATATGCAATCCTCTGTCAGACAGATTCCTAGGACAGGGAACCCAAAAGAATGATGTACAGAAACTGAACAGAAAGAATGAGGGAGTCTATTTGCATGAAACAGATTGAATCTGACCCACAAAATCCGGAGGACTGCTCACACTATGAGTAAACACAAACTGAGAAAAATTGTTCATTTTTTTACTCAGATTTCAGAGTAAGTCTCTGGAATAAAGATGGGTGGTGCATAGGTGGTGTGATTTAACTTCGGTTGACAATCAAGCCCCCCATAGCTGCTCTCTCATTCCTCCCAGGGGGATGGGAGAGAGAATGAGAGGAGTAAAAGTGAGAAAACCGGTGGGTTTTGATAAAGACAGTTTAATATGTTAATCCATGTGTAGGAGCAAAGCAAAACAAGGAATTCATTCAGCCCTTCCCATGGGCACAGGGCTTCAGCCACCTCCAGGGAAGCTGGGCTCCATCACTCAACAGTTGCTTGGGAAGACAAACACCATCACTCCAAACATCTCTCCTTCCTTCTCCCGGTTTTTTATGCTGAGCATGACGTCATATGGTCTGGAATATCCCTTTGGGCTCAGCTGTCCCAGCTGTGTCCTCACCCAGCTCCTTGTGCACCCCCAGCTACTCACTGGTGAGGTGGGGTGAGGAGCAGAAAAGGCCTGAGCTCTGTGTGAATGCTGCTCAGCAGTGACAAAAACATTCCGCTGTGATCAGCACTGTTTCCAGCCCAAATCCAGACCACAGCCCCACACCAGCTGCTGTGGAGAAAATTAACTCTATTCCAGCCAAAACCAGCACAGCAGGGAACAGAACACAAGTGAGGAGAAAAGTAAAAAATTACTTCTATGTAAGGGAAAGTAGACAACGGTTTATAGCATGGAAATGGAATAGGGTAGGAGAGGATAGGAAAAGTATTATGTACCAAACTCCTAAATTCACATTTTTCTATACATGAAAAAAACTCAAAAATGAGTTACGAATTTTAAGTTGCAGGTGGTTCTTTTTCAGAAGTTTTGCAGATTCCCCTTTGGGTTCAAGACTAAAAATACGGTGGAATGTGAATTTTGGAGGACAAGTTCCTCCATTCAAACTGTGTAGTCCTATGGAGGTTTTCTGTGTGTATTATTAACCTTGTAAGGAAGAATTTATTAATTTCACCTCTGTGGTTACCATGAGA
>NW_010422582.1:0-9114 GCF_000710305.1 Buceros rhinoceros silvestris
GGGGAAGGGGAAGGGGAAGGGGAAGAGAAGCCATCCTTGCCCCAGACAGAAGGTTTTGTTTTTAATAATACCCTCCCAGGCTGTGATTACCATCAAACTTTGGATAGGAATCTCTCTGAATTATTCAAGGCAATTTGTACTGTAATCTTATGCTTGTTAATATGGCTGCTTGCAACTGTAATTCAAAAGAGTTTTGCTTCTCTGCCCTGGAGCTGCTACCATCAAGGTTAGAGATAGTCTCTGTGAAACAATCTGTTTTTCAACATGGCACAGAAAACAGCAAGATGCTCTGTAGCTTGTTCAGAAAAAGATCGTTAGAGACCATGTAACAAGAAATGGAGAAATGCCAAAAAGCTCCTCTCCCCTATTCAGTAATGTTGGGGCATTTGCTGTATTGGATTATTATGAATTTTAACCTTAATGAAAGACTCTTGATTTATAATTGAACAGACTGGAGTACAGCTTGGCTTAGTATCTACCACACTGCAAGGCTGAAGGCTATGCTCTTGGCTCTGTGACTCACGGGAAGTGTAGCCCCTCCGTTACATCCTCCCAAAGCAGACTACATCTTTCCTGCTCTGTAGAGTCAAGCAGAAGATGCCCCAAGGCTGGAATTCAAGACTGATTCTGTCTTTATCCTTATCACTTGTCCATCTTCAGGGCGAGAACTGAGGTGAAATAGTTTCTAACCAGGAAAATTAATCGACATTCCCGTTATTCCTGGTACATTTACTGGTTACGTGAAAATCACTTTCTTTCTGTGTCAGAGGGTCTACATGATCACTCTCACAAAATCCATAGGACACGTGAAGGAAGCATCATAAAGATTTCCAATCCTGGAAAAAAGGGCATTTTTTTTCAGATCAGAAGCGTATATTATAATTCAATGTTATTCACTTGAAGATGATAAAATACAGGGCCATATACCAACCTCTCAGTCATTTAGTTTACCCCACAGTTTCTCCTGCTGCAATCCACCAGCAGTTGATACAGCCAAGCTTATAAAGCCCTGCACGATGTTTTGCAAATTTCAATTGTTGAGCCACCCAGGGAGCAAGACTCCCACACTGAAATTACAATTTTAAAGGTTAGTTTTCCAGCAGCAGCTTTCACATATCAGTTGTAACTCACAGCAAAAAGACACAGTGAGAAAAAAAAAATTAAAAATCCATGTCCATTTGAGATGAAGGCCAGCTGGCACGTGACACTAAGTGATGTTTTCTAATCAGGTTTGATTCCCAAGCACCGTGGTTGCTACTCTCACTATTTTACTATTTTTGTAAGAGAAGTAGTTAAAGGTTCTGCTTGAGATTAGGGACGTATTTTTTCTGGGGATGGCACAAATTCATAACAAGTCAGCTCTGATCCCAAGTACTTACAGTCCAAGGAGATTAAGAAAGATGCAGAAGCAGAGAAGGTGAAGTGGTATCTCCCAAGCCTCTGCATAACTCCAAGATAAGAACTGTGCAGCTGATGGGATTTCTGGTTTGGTGGGCAAAATGAGAAAAAACCCACCCAAAATCACCAACCCTCCACACTCCTCCCATGCAAACAAACCAAAATAAATCATTTTTGGTCCAATTGTTCATATTCAACTCACATATTTAATGATGAAACAAATTAACACAATGTGAAAATAACAAAAGTGTTAGTAGAAAAACCAAGCTGCTGTTGTATTGGTCAGGCTCTTTATTTTTTTTTTTTCAAAGCTGGATTTGTGTTCACTTCAAAGGAGAAGCATCCTGTCATAACTAATCATTCAGATTTTTCTGAAAAACTACATTTATTTTTCAGGTGTTTTTTCGAACTCTGTGTAATGCAACCTCTATAATTTCCACAATACAAACCACATGTCTTGTATGTATCCAAATATTTTTTTTAGTACCTCATGGCATCTTTGGAACTCTCACGGCCTTTGATGAAACCTTTTAATGCTTGACTTATTTATCTCATACCTCAGAGGTCTCAAAGTGAGCCTTGCCTTCATAAAACTTCCACGGCAAAAATAGCAAACTGTGCCATTGCTTCAGGAGAGCAAAATCAGGCTGTGTGCGAGTTTTATAGAGATCGTAAATGTACAAATAGATAGAAGAGGGTTGAGCTGGCTCAGATTTGTAGACTCTAAATACATTAGAAGCATTGTACAGCAATGTTCTTCATTTGAAGACACTCTCAGCTATTAAATTTACTGGTTTGTTGTCCCGACAAAACCAGATGCTTCTGGGTTATATTAAATACTGAATACTTTCTTGCAGGTGCTTACATTGTGGCTGGTTTTAAAGGTGGTTTCCCTGCATGGGCAGAGTATGGAGGCCACCCACAGAGGAAGCAGTGGAGGTAGGGCACGTCTACCAGTCTGGGTGTCGAGAATCTGAAGGTACGTATTTTTTCATCCCTTCATCTTTCTTCTGCTGTAGATCTGACGACCTGTTTTGCCCATAGCAATGCAAAAAATAATGAATAAATAAATAAATAAACTTTCTGCCTTACTGTGTCATTTATGAAGGCAGTCAAAACTCAAATTAGTGAAATAATGGATAAAAATGTATTTATTCTCACTGAGAAACTGAGGTTTCTTTTTATTATATTGATTTTCTTTAAAAAAAACCCAGACAAATAAACAAATTTCAAAAAGCCTCTGAACTCCCCGCCCCTCCCCCCCCAAACAAACAAACAAAACTTTGAAAAACTTGTAGCTTTCCAGGAAACAAAGGGGAAGATGGAACAAGAACCTGAGGCTTTGTACTTGGCAAGGGAAAGGGCTGGGGAAGATTCTCTCTCTGAGTGCAACAACCATTTATAGGCTGAGACACTGCGCAAGGTAGTGAGGTTCTGTTTAAAACACTGGTATGTGGGAGCACTTTTGCCAGCTCCTTTTGAATTTGTTCTGTCTGTTCCCTGTGAAAGGGGTAGCCAAGGCTTTCGTAGGTGGGTAGAAAAACCTGCAAAGAGGCAGTCATGGAGCACTGAGTGCCCGTAGAAATTTTAGGGGAACAAGTGACAATTCAGTCTGGTGAGGATGTACCAGGTCTTAGGATGTTGCAGTTTCCTCCACTGTTGTACTGTGAACTATCCACCATTTTCTGGTCCTTAGACCATGAAAGAGGAGCCTGGGTGTTTCTTTAAACTGCCTGTTTGCTGCCAGCCTGGAACTAGCTGGATGCCAACTAGGGTAAGAAGCAGCAGGTACGAGGTTAGGGGAATTTATACTCTTTCTATGTATATGTCTTGCCTTTTCTTCTGCGTTATGAGTAGCTACAACAGATGTTTGAAGAAAGTTCTGTCTTCCAGCATTTCAAGAAAAAATCAGGACAGGCAGAAAAATCTAACCCTTTTATATGAGCAATGAGACTTATATCTACAGGAATAAATTATATCAGAAGCAAGAGGCTGCCTTGTTTCACACATTGCCCAGTGAAAAATGTGGTCCCTCGGTTGCTTTTCTCAGACTTTTGTTAAGGGCTGGTTCTCAAGGGCTTACCAAGCCTCTGCAGAAAACTCCCCAAGCTGAAGCTGAGACCTCGTTTGCTATTCTTGTCCTTTCAGTCATCAACAAGATGTGGCTATGCTTTGTCTAGACTTGTACCTCTCTGGTTCATCTGTTAGCAGTACATCGAGGTCAGTAATCAATATTTTAGTTCACAAAACCGTTTTTTTCATCGCTTCAAGGCCAACCTGCATGATTTTCCCCCCACCCAATAGCATAACCTTCATAAAAAGAATATTTTCAATCAAAATAAGTGTTTCATTTTCAAGGGCATGTTTCTCATTCGTTCTGTTTTGTATTATTACTAGTTTTAGGCAAACATTGGGAAGAAAACTCACTGGGAAATAGAAATCTGAATTTTTTCCTCTAACAATAATGAAACAAAATGTTTCTGTTTTCCCAAATTTCCAATGTTTTTAAATTTTTTCTGTTCCTCTGAAATAATGTGATCAGGAATTAAACGAACAAGCCTTCAGGACTGGGGAACATAGAAATAATATATTCAAAACAAGATCCACCTCCACAGAAGTATTCAGTAACTAATTTATATTTATACATCTGTTAATAACTCTCATGAATTTTAATGGCTTATTCATTCAGATAGGAATTGTCAGCTTAAATGTGTTTGGATGTCCCTGTCTTTGAACTTTGCCCCATGGGTCAGAAATAGTCTTGTTGTATTTTGGGGAAGGATTGTTTGCTACTGCCCCCAGCAGCACAAGGTCATCCATGTCCTTTTTTCTGCTCCCCAAATAGTTATGTGTAACAGGAATCTTTCTCTGAAGGGCAGCTAGGAGAAATGTATGCAGACAGCAAACATGTTTTATTCATGACACTCCCCGGTAGATAAGTTCCATTATCTTGTGGTTTTGATGCCTTTTTAGTCATTCCTACAGGCAGCAGAGTGAATTGCAATTTCCCCCGCTCAGCCCATCAGTTACCTCAGAAGCAAAAGGGGAGTGGGGTTTAGCAGCAGGACTTTTTGGCTCAGGCATTTCTCCTGATGAGGTCTGATGTGAAGGAAGGACATAAAGTACCATCTGTGATAGGAGAACCTGATGCAACAGCAGTGTCAGATCTCGGTGTCTGTTCCTGCACATTTACACTGATTTAATATCTGTTATGTTGTTCAAGGATCTTGCTGTTCAGTAATTTCTTCTCCTTTTGTTAGCAAATCACAAGCCATCCTGCCCTGCGCTGCTACATGATTCTTGTCATTCAGAGCTCTCTGAAGGCTGAAGAATGCCTCTTGCTACTTGAAACTGATTGAGTCTGCAATTAGCATTGGAGCTACAGAGTGTTTCAACACTAGGATGCCAGGTAATTTTTGAACTCAAGGAAGCAGGTCATGCTGGATACTGGAGTAAATTATGCTGGAAGGACTGTGCAGAAGCCAAAGGTTTCATTAGCCAGGTCAGTTATGGGTTGCCAATTTTCCCAGGTTTGATTCTACGACTTGATACCATAGTCTGTGACGGAACGTACATTTTTTCCAAAGTAGTCAAAGATACGGATTCCAAATGAAGTTGTAACTTTGACAGTGTTTGGGTGTCCTGTCACATTAGGGCTGTCTCAGGCCAGGTTACTGGATGTCTACTAGAGAAAGTTCAAAATCTGAAATTCATGGTCCCGCTTGACTTTCTGAGGTGGAGTGATTTCTTCTGCAGGGACTTGGTCTTGGAATGGGATTTTTTTCACAGATGCAACTGTGATTTTGTTTTTCAGTGAAAAGAAACAGAAAGACACTCAGCATCTACAAATGGTGAGGGAAAGGGAGATCACTGGCCTCTGACCAGCTCTGTGCCCATTCTTTGAAGGCTGCTCAAGTTCCACAGTTTGGAGAGGTAGATGCTCAAAACAACCTCTTCAGATTCTCTGCATTACTGCTATGGTGTTCTCTGTGTCCTTTGCAACAACTGGATGCAAGCTACAGCTTTTGGTGGAAGACCTGTCATTAGCAATTAGACATAAACCTGTCTGATTGATTAGATATTTGCAGTTGATTCTTCTTCTCTCTCTCAGCCAAAGAGACATCAGAAGAAACTTCTGAGTCCCAGAGGACTATTTAGTTAAATCCTCAAGTCTTTTACATTGTTTTGACCAGCAGCAGAATCTCTGTATACACGAAACCTTCATAACTCAGTATCAAGGTTGACCTCGGTGTATCCAAAGAGCTCAACATTTCAGTCAGGTTTACTGGTTGATAGTTTTTTTTCATTTTGTCACGTACACATCTTTACTTATATCTGATACTGAAATACTAGATCCTTTCTTCCACAAATCTATGTGTGTATATATATATATACATGCTGTAATCCCATCTGTAGTACTCTGGAGAGAGCTTTCTGGTACACTGAACCCACAATGCTGGATAAGGTTATCTGAACTTGAGGGACACTTCTCTGGATCCTTGCACAAAAACACATCATATTCTTTCATCTTTCTTCTTGCACATTTTCTTCTCTCATGTCACGGTTTAACCCCAGTAGGCATCTGAGCTCACCACAGCTCCTCGCTCACTCCACTCTGGTGGGATGGGGGAGAGAATCAGGAGGGTAAAAGTGAAGAAACTTGTGGGTTGAGGTAAGGAAAGTGTAACAGGCAAACCAAAAACTGTGCACACAAGCAAAGCAAAGCAAGAAATTAATTCACCTCTTCCCACAGGCAGACAGGTGTTCAGCCATCTCCAGGACAGCTGGGCTCCATCACGCATAACAGTTAGTTAGGAACACAAATGCCACCACTCCGAGCATTCTCCCCTTCCTTCTTCTTCCCCCAGCTTTATATGCTGAGCATGATGTTATTAGGTGTGGAATATACCTTCGGCCGGTTGAGGTCAGCTGTCCCAACAGTGTTTCCTCCTGTCTTCTTGTGCGTGCACACACACACACACACACTTGCTGGTGGGGTGAGGAGCAGAAAAGGCCTTTACTCTGTGCAAGCACCCTTCAACAATACATGAAACATCCTTGTTTCAGCACAAATCCAAAACATCAACCTATAAAAGCTACTATGAAGAAATTTAACAGTATCCTGGCCAAAACCAATACATCCCATCATTGTGATTGATTAGTGCCTAGATTTGTCCAATAATTACTTCCTAATAAACCCATTAGAGATGGTTATTTTTCTCTATAAAACATTGATTGCAAAAGCAGATGAACTTCCCAGGATGGTGATTTCCCAGCAAAACTAGGTTACATTGTAAGAACTGGGTGCAATTAGTATGACCAAATATTAATCCAGATGAAAGGGTATTTGGGGACTTCCGTATCTGACAAATTTTTTGAGTACCTTGAGACTGTTTTGTACAAGATACGAACTTGCCCCACAAAAAAGGCCGAGGGATTGCAGAGACATAGGGGAAGAATAGAATGAAACATTGGCATTTTCAGTGACAGTGATTAACGTGATCCTTTTCCAGTTCATGGTGCTTGAACTCCTGAAGGCTGAACCAAGCCCCTATGGAAGCAAGACAACAGAAGAAAGCTCAACCTAAAGACCAATGGCAGTGATGGCAAATAAAAACCAGAAGGCCTGAGGGTCAGAGAATAGGGTCTCTTTAAATAACTTAAGCCAAGGAGATGCCAAATGTAACTTGGATTTTCTTGCTCTTTCCAGCACACTTCCTGTTGCTGAGTTTTTTCCCCAGGGCCTTGGGTTTCTGGCTTCTCTCTGATTTAGGTGCTGCTTTTCAAAGGTTCAGAAGAAACTGAATCTTCCCCTCACCGTTTCTTTCCACATGCTCATATAACATTTCTTAACAGAGTTACAACAAGCAGCCACTTTTCTGTGCTGAACAATTAGCTGGTTTTAAGACAAAGCGGTTTGAGATGATGAGACATTGGTGAGGCTGCATCACAAATGCTGTGTTCAGTTCTGGGTTCCTCACTTCAGGGAAGACGTGAAGGGCAGTGAAGCTGGTGAAGGGTCCCTAGACCTATGAGGTCCAGCTGAGGGAACTGGAGTTGTTTAGCCTGGAGAAAAGGAAGCTCAGAGGAGACCTTCTTGCTCTCTACAACTACCTGAAAGGAGGCTGTAGTGAGGTGGGGGACTGGTCTCTTCTCCCAAGTAACAAGCAATAGAATGAGAGGAAATGGCCTCAAGTGGAGCCAGCAGAGGTTTAGGTTGAACATTAGCAAAACATTCTTCACCAAAAGGGTTGTCAAGCATTGAAAGAGGCTGCCCAGGACAATGGTGGACTCCCCATCCCTGGAGGTATTTAAAAGACATGTAGACATGGTGCTCAGGGACATGTTTAGGTCATGGATTTGGCAGTGTTAGGTTAACGGTTGGACTTGATGATCTTCAGTCTTTTCCAACCTGAACGATTCTGTGTATCTATGATTCAGTGGGCCAGTCTGGCCCAGGAGTTTCTTCTGATTTGTCTTCTCCTCTGTTAAAGGACAATGAGTCCCTTTGTGAGAGCTGAGCCTGGTGCGACTGCTTTGTCAGCTCCTGGTAAATTCGTATATATTTAAGCGCATTAAACATTTGCTGAATTAGTTCTGGGAGAACTATTCTGTTAGGCAAGCCCTCCTGCCCTTGAGAAGCAAATCACAGGAGAGCTTACACTGTGCGCTGACATTGCATGCAACCAGAGGCACCATTGCCCTCCTGAGAAATGATGGAGGAGTCTCGACACTATGATACAAATTGCTGACATTACACGTCCTAGGCAATATAACGAAGCCCTAACCTTGCAACACTTCTTCCCTTGTGACCAGAAATATATCCAATTAGACCCAGCTGTGCTCTCCATTCTGTAAAGAGGACTCCCAGGCTGAGCACTCCTGCTTCCCCCAAACTGTGGGTGGAAGGGAACTATGGAGGATACTATTTACATTCAATGCTCTGCATTTTTTAAACTTACAAGGCTACTAGTTGGTCTTCCAGGACACTTTTCTCACTTGCTGTCTTGATACTCCTGGAAGGCTAAAGAGTGATCCTGGATGGTTTTGGTTTTTTTTTTAATAGATTTTCACATGCTTGTTTCTGTGGTTCACGAGACATCAAGATCTCTTGGAAATACTGTCTGCAGACAAGCATGAGCTACAGCTGGCAGAGAAGTGTTACCAGAGAGACTGGCCAGGCAGGACAGAGGAAGGGCAAAGCAGTTTGCGCTGTGGGTAGTTAGGGTAACATGGCAATCATAGACTCATTTCGAATCTGTATCTTACAGCAGCAAAAGTATAAGTTCTGCAAGAAGCAAAATTAACAGTTGTTTGAGTTTTATGTACGTACTAGACTAGTGGCTTGCCAGCTGTTTCCAGCATCTGCTCATTATTTAACAGCTGGTAATTCAAAAGATTGTATTTTCTTTAAAACTGAGTATTTCCAAAAATAAGTGGAAATGCTATTTTTTTTTTTCTATGGAAGAGCTAATTTGGGGCTCCAATCAGGTCAGCCTGTAAGTGCATATGAATATTCAGTTGGTACTGCTAGGTAATGTGCTTGTTTGTGAGCAGTGGTCTCTTCTCCCATGTGACAAGTGACAGGACAAGAGGAAATGGCCTTAAGTTGTACCATGGGAGATCTAGGTTAGATATCAGGAAAAACTTCTTTCCAGAGAGTGTTGTGCAGCATTGGCACAGGCTGCCCCGGGGGGGGATGGGGTCCCCACCCCT